>NW_007252255.1:1656279-1722049 GCF_000164805.1 Carlito syrichta | reverse complement strand
CCACCCCCCTTCAGCTGTGTTCCGGGTCTTTATCTCAACTGTGGGCAAGACTGGCTGCTGCACTTCCTCCCCGGACACAGGGCCTCTCCAGCACCTGAGGTGGGCATCGGCCTTTGCAGCCTGGCACCAGCTGGCTGTGTTCCCCACCTCCCCTCCCCCCTGTGTCCCTGACACTCAGCACGTGCTCGTCTGTCTGTACACAGCTGTGCTGAGGTGGGAGTTTGGCTGTGGTCATCAGTGCACAGTTGTGTTCAGCCCAACCACTTATTGTAATTCAAGGCCGGGAGCCTTGTCTTCTGGGTATTTGGGGTTTCCCCAGGGCCTAGGCTTGTGCTTTGGCCTCTGGCCCTGGAGGGTGGCTGGTGTCTGGTCACACATTCGGGCTGGTTTCCCCAAATGGCAGCACTGTAAGTCCTGGGCAGATAGGATCAGTGAACGTGCTGGAGCCCCTGGGTTTGGCCCTGGCTCTGAATCCTTGTTCTTCCAGTTACGTGTGACCTTTGGCAAGATCCCTGAGCTCTGGGAGCCTACTTTCCTTGTGATGGCTGTATTTTGGGGGGTGTGCTTGCATGTGTTCATCAGAGGGAACCACATGCTCAGAAGCCCTAGATGTGTGTTATGTGCATGTGCACACATGTGTACAGTGCATTGTGGTATGCACAATTGTGTGTGATATGTGTGCATACATGTGTATAGCATGTGAGCAATGTGTAGTGTGTGTACATATGTGTATATGGTGTGAGTGTGTGATATATGCATGTGTACAGTGCATTCTGTTGTGTGAACAACTGTGTGTGCTGTGTACCTGTGTGTGCACGTGCAGGCACATGTGTTTGTGTGCGTATGTATGTGCAGGAAGAGACCAATGGTAACTCTTAGCCACAGAGTTTAGCTGACCCCAGTGCGGGGAGGAGAGTTTGTGGATGGCGACCCTTGCAGCCTGCAGCCTCAGGTGTCCCTTTTGTCCCTCAGGAGCCTATCTGGGGGCAGGGCATTGCTTCCTCCTCCCTGGAGCCAAAAGAGCTCTCCTGCTTTGGCCAGGAATACCTGGCTTAGAGCCGAGGTCAAGGGTGACCCCCAGATGTTTTCCAGGTCACCCAAGGGACAGGATTTAAAGTGGCGCCATCACAGACCCACAGGCTGGGTCGTGAAGCAGCTTTGAGGCCTAGACCAGCGAAGTGGGCCACAGCTTGCTTCCTCCAGGCCACACCTGACCTCAGCCAGGAGTGAGCACGAAGCTGCACGCACAATCCCTTCAGCCAGCCTGGGAAATGCAAAAACACCAGGTGCAGAACTGTCGGTTAGAGTTTCCATTTACATTACCTGGGGCTTTTCTGTTCAGCTGCCCTGCCCCCACCACCTTGCTCCCACAAACCCAGGGGGCGGGGGTTCTTTCCAGACAGTCCACCTGAGGAATGCGGGCATCAGGTAGGCCCAGCTGCTTGCTGCAGGTAGGACACACCGCTTCAGCAGGGAACCTGGCCGGGCTGGGGAATTGTGACCCGCAGGAGGCAGAACCATGAGGGATCCCTGCTCCAAACCCTCTTGTTACCTGGATGGCCTTGGGAAAGCCAAGCTGCCTGTGATTTCTCCTCTGAACATGGCTGCTGGTGGAGATCAATATGCCAAGGATCGTGGTGGGGCTGGAATGGTGCTTGATACACGGCTGCTAATAATCACTGCAGCCATTTGGTGCAGGCTCCCTGTGTGCTGGCTCTGGGCAGCTTGTGCAAATATGATCTCACTTAAACGACATGTCACTGCTATAATGCGAGCAACACGACAGCTGTCCTCCTCATGTCACCAGTGAGGAAACTGATTCATAGAGAAGTGAAGTGACATGCCCAAGATCACACAGTTAGTCAGACATGTTGTTCCAGAGCTGTGCTGTCCCGTTCACTCTCTGTTCCGGCAGTCTCCACCTTTGAGGCTGCCTCTAGAGCTTCCCTAATCCGTCTATCAGGGTCTTCAGCAGCTCTGGACTTCCCTGGTGGGTCCCAAGCTGCTGGCATGAGTTCTGGTCAGCAGGCAGGCTGGGAGCAGAGTGGAACAGGGAAGGGGGAAGGGTGGGGGCTCCCTAGTTGCACCTGGCTGTGCTTTCGGGCTCTGATGTTTACAACCGTGGACCTTGATTTTGTTGCTAGTAAGAGTATGACAAAGAGTGGCTCCTGTCATTTGGGTGTTAGTTTTTAATCCTTAGACTGCTGTGGGCCTGGTTTCTTTCCGTGATTTGTTCATTCAACAAACCTTTCTGGAAGGGCTTTTCTTTATAAGTTTCTGGACTAATGAGTGAGACCTAGTCCTTACCTGTTGGTCTGTTAGAGGGGTGTGCATGCATGTGCATGTATGTGTAAGTACTTGTGTGTTGCATGTATGCTATGTAATTCTTCATTTTTTTATTTTAAAGATGTGGGGTACAATTCAGTGTTAGGTATACAAATGTTCATTATGCAAGTACCCTTGTTGATGAAGTGTGCCCCCACCCCCTGGCAGTTTCCCATTACTGCCAATCCCATCTCCGCCCTTCCGTGGCAGTTTCCCACTATTGCCAATCCCTTTCTTTTTTCTGAGTTGGAGTCTCACTCTGTCACTCAGACTGGAGTGCAGTAGCCGCTTCCGGCCACTGCAGCCTCGACCTGCTGGGCTCTGAAGATCCTTCCGCCTCAACCTTCCGAGTAGCCAGAATTACAGGCATGCGCTACCATACCTGGCTGATTTTTTTTTTTTTTGTAGAAATGAGGTCTCGCCAAGTTGTCCAGGCAGATCTCGAACCTGCAGGCTCAGGCAATTCACTTACCTCAGCCTCCCAAAGTGCTGGGATTACAGGCCGAGCCACCGAGCCCGGTTTGCCAATCCCTTTCTTATAGCATTACGATAGTTGTTCAAGGTCTGCTTATGAGTGAAAACATGTGATACTCAGTTCTTTGTTTCTGTGATAGATCACTCAGTATTATAGCCTCTAAGTCTATCCAAGTTGCTGCGAGGTTCATAATTTTGTCCTTCTTTATGGCTGTGTAATATTCCATTGTGTATATGTACCAACTTTTTTTTATCCATTCCTCTTTCAGTGGGAAGCATGGTGGGTTCCATGTTTTTGCTACTGTGAATAATGCTGCAATAAACATGCATGTGCACGTATCTTTTTCATGGAGTGATTTGAGTTCCTCCAGGTATATTCTCAGTAGGGAGATTACGGGGTTGTATGGGAGATTGATTTTTAGATCTTTTAGGAATTGCCACAGTGTTTTCCAGTTTACACTCCCACCAACAGTGTAGAAGTGTTCCCTTTTCGCCGCATCCTCTCCAGCATCTGTTGTTTTTTGAGTTATTGATGATGGCCATCCTGACTGGAGTTAGGTGGTATCTCAGTGTGATTTTAATTTGCTTTTCTTTGATGACTTAGTGAGGCTGAGCATTTTTTCATGTATCTGTTGGCTGCTCATATGTCTTCTTTTGAGAAATGTCTATTCATATATTTTGCCCACTTTGTAATGGAGCTGTTTGTTTTTTTCCTTTTGGCATGTTTGAATTCCTTGTAGATCCTAGATGTTAGGCCTTTGTCAGATATACAGTTGGCAAATATTTTTTCCCAGTGTGTGGGGTGTCTCCCTGCTCTTTTGATGGTTTCTTTGGCTTTGCAGAAGCTTGTCAGTTTGATGAGGTCCCACTTGTCTATCTTTTCTCTCATGGCCTGGGCACTTGAGGTTTTGATAAGGAATTGGTTGCCAGTTCCAATTTCCTGCATTTACTAAGGTTCTTATTGTTTGAGGTTTTACCTTTAGGTCTTTGATGCATTTAGAGTTTACTTTTGTGTGTGGTGATAGGTAGGAGTTTTGTTTTAATCTTCTGCATGTGGTCAGCCAGTTTTCCCAGCACCATTTACTGAACAGGTTCTCCTCTCCCCAGTGGTTGGTGGTGGAGGCTTTGTTGAAGATGTTGGAGTAGAGCAACAGGCACTGCCCAAGACTGGAAAAGGAACTCACTGTGGCATTCACCAGTTCTCAAGGATGTGGATAGGTCACTTCTGCCTTATTCTCGGCTTTCTTAATCTCGGCTCCCTCAAGTTTCTGACCCAGCCAGACACTCAGGAGATGTTGGTAGAACAAATAGGAGGACATCAAAGGAGGCTTCTTAGAGGAGGTGGCATTTAAGCAGAGGCTCACAACTTGAGTTCTGTTTTGATCAGAAGAAGGGCTTTGGGAGCGACACCCAGAGGCACAGAAGTGCCCAGTCAGAGGCAGACAGCTCTCAAAACTGTAGTCTAGCCAGGGGTCCCACTGGGCCTTGCTTTGCCACTAGCTATGTGTTTGGAGATGAGTAACGGCACCAGGTGAGTGAGTTCCCTGAGGAAACTTGTAAAGATCCATCTGCTTGTTCGGCGAACATTTCCTCACCATTTGCTCGGCCCTGTCTGTGGCTCAGTGAAGGCCAAGGTGGAGCCGTTGAAGGTGCCGGCAGGCTAGTGTTAGAGACCTATCCCAGAACCAGTCAGGGCCCCCGCAGGGTGGCTGTGCTGGGTGGGACTTGTGCAGGGCCCTGGGTTCCCTGAGGAGGAGGGCGGAGCCTGGGGAGGACGGCTGTCAGCAAAGGGTCAGAAAGGAGGCACAGCTTCCAGGACACACAGTGCCGTCGGGACAGGGAGGTCATTAAGGAACCCATGGGGCTCAATGTCATCATGGGGCAGCTGCTGGCAGATGGCACAGGCCGGACGCTTGCCTTTCAGGATGCTCATGTCATGCTTGAGCTAATATTACCCGGGAAAGTGCAGACTCTTGGTGCTACCTACCCGGCGGCCAAGCCAGTGGGGTCCCAGAATGTGCATAATAGTTTTGTGGGTGTGTTTTGGGCATGCTAGGAGAGTCTGATGTTGGCTCTTTGCTTGGTAGAAACACCTCTCAAGAAACACTTTCAGACACCAAGGCTGGAAACCTTCTAAACCTTGTGTGTGTTTGGTGACATCGATGCTTCTATAGGTGTCCGGGATACCTGTCCCCAAACTGCCTACTCTCACCTTGCCCTTCTGGAACAGGTATGCCCCAAGTAAGAGGTGTGCAGGATGTCAGAGTGGACTCGGGTTCTCTCTTTAGTCAGGTGACAATCTGATAGCGCGTCTTTCATTTCATTTCATTTCATTTCATTTCATTTCATTTCAAGCCTCCATGTTCAAGAAAAGAATTTAGATGGCTTATAAAGATATAAAAATATATGATATAGCATAGATTAAAAGTGGGGTAAAAAAAGACAAACAAAGGAGGGGACAGTACAGAGGGGGAATAACAGCGCTCAGTGATCAGGGCTGTCGTTTCGCTTAAACCTGATCGATTATCTTCCAGGGTGCATGGCTGCTTTGCAGGCTGTGTGAAGGATTAGGGTGTAAGCTGCCAGGGCTTCTTCCACTGCAAGCAGCCTCGCATCTCTAAGAAAGCTAAAGCTACTGAATCTGCACTTGATTTGTTTAATGAAAGGTTGTGCTTCTTAGTAGGCATGCAATGCCAAGGAAGTCTTGTCTGGCAACGGGAAGGGCTGTGTGCCCGGTGCCACCAGTGGCTTTTTGTGCCTGTGAATGCGGTTCCCGTGGTTGCTCTCGAAGCCAGCCCTCAATGGACAGCAGCCAGCTGCAGGGCCTTTTGGCATCTGTGCCTGACCTGAGGTTCCCAGGCCCCCCAGTCAGCTCTTAAGGGGGTCTTCCCAGAGCCTAAGGAGACCCAGGGGCCACTGTCTTGTAGGGTGAGGTGTCAGGTGGAGGGGAATGCAACCGTGGTTATCTCATGGCCTGAGAGAGAGAGAGAGAGAATCTGCACTACAAGAGAACTTAAAAACAGTTGGTGGCGACTCCGGTTTGTGTCCTCAGACACAACCTGCTTTCCTGCTCCTGATGAAATGAACCCACTTAAGAGTGAATGCAGCTCAGGGCTGAGCTCCTACTTCATGAAAGTGAAACAAGCTAAACCATATCAGCGGTGACAACAGACCCTCCCACCTCCAGTGGGGAGTACCACTACATTGGGCTTCTCTGTGTCAGAAATCCATCTTAGGAAGCCATTCCTGAGATCTTTTGTCATTGAAGCCAACATTTTTGAATCATGCAGTTGATTATTTTTCTGCGATCTATCTTTTCTCCATGACTTGAATTTCCACAGGAACTATTCAAAGGCAGCTTGTGTATGTGTGTGTGTGTGTGTGTGTGTGTATTTGGTGAGGCTGTGACTTTTTCTAAATAGTAATTATTAAACAAAACCAAAGGAAAATCTTCTGTGAAGATGTTGATTACAAATATTTGCTGCTTTTACAAACATTAATTGAGGTTGCAAAGTGTTGCATTCTCAACTGCTTAAATGACTCCTGAAACGTTGAGTTTGAGGATGGAGACGAGTCTTCTAATTGGTTCCTGCCTCATCCAGAGGGTGATTTCTCATGCTGGAGATGGTCCTTGACGCCCTTCTCTCCTCTCTTTCTCTCTTTCTTCCCTCGAGTTTTCCAGGGCTTTCATGGCGTCTCCCACTGCAGGGTCTGGACCCCTCTGGCACTTGGTAACCATCAGGTGGGAAGTCTCTGCCAATGTCAGCAAAGGGAGGACTGCCTGGAAGCTCATTTGCTGGGGGCCTGTGGGCTCCCAGGAGCACCATGAAGAGGATGACAGTTACTGAAGTGGCCCATGCACCACAGGAGAGACACAGGCCTGAAAGTGGGATCTCAGGAAGGGTATGTCAGGCTTGTGGCAGGGCCGTGCCATCTGTCTCTCTTGCCTTCGCCTCCCCTGCCCAGCCCAGGGCCGTGGATTGAACAGAGGCAGCTGTGGCAGCCAAGGGTGCTCTCAAGTGAACACTGGAGCAGATTTCCAGGCCGATAACCGATGGGTTGTTGTGCCGGGAAGAGTGAGGGGTTGGGTCTGGCAATAGCTGTGGGTTGGCTGCAGCAGTAGGGAAGGGGTGATGGGACCTTGATGGGTCTGAGGCTGGTGGCGGCTCCTAGGTGGAGCAGGAGCCAGTGTTACAATGGTGGCCTCAGATGGGTGGTTGGCTGCTGCCCTGGGCCAGCTGGTGGTGTCCTGGAGGGAGTGGTTTGTGGGAAATTTTACTATGGTACAGTGCTTCCTTCTTCCTTGCTTCTTTCTTTCCTCCCTCCTTACCACCCTTCCTTCCTGTCTCTTTTTACCTCCTCCCTCCTCTCCCCCTTCCTCCCTCAAAATGTGATCTGAGGATCCTGGATGTGGGACTCCTTTGGGGCTGGGAGTAGGGGGTTCAGTATGGGTCCTGACCAGCCTGGGCAACATAGCAAGACTATGTCTCTACAAAAAATTAAAGAACGGGCCGGGCTCGGTGGCTCAACCTGTAATCCCGTGCTTTGGGAGGGTGAGGCGAGTGGATTGCCTGAGCCTGCGGGTTCGAGATCCGCCTGGGCAACTTGATGAGACCGCCTTTCTACAATAAATAAAAAAAAAATTAGCCAGGCGTGGTAGCGCGCGCCTGTAGTTCCAGCTACTTGGAAGGCTGAGGCGGAAGGATCACCGGAGCCCAGCAGGTCGAGGCTGTGGTGGCCAGGAGCGGCCACTGCACTGCAGTCTGGGCGACTGAGTGGGACTCCAGCTCAAAAAAACCCCCCAAAAACAAACAAACAAAAACATAAAGAACTTAACTGGGCATGGCGACCCATGCCTGTCGTCCTAGCGACTCAGGAGGTTGACATGAAAGAATTGCCTGAACCCAGGAGGTTAAGAACACTCCAGCATGGGCATCAGAGTGAGACCCCCGACTCAAAAACAATGGATCCCACAGATTTTTGAATCAGGATCTTGGGGTGGCTACCTGGTAGAGGCACTTTTAATAGTGCGCTGACTTTTATACACACTGGAGCTAGACAACCACCATTTGAAGGTGCAGGAAACTCTTTCCTGGGTTTAGAGATGTGCAGCGATGCCCTTGTTCATCAGCCACAAGCACATTCAGCTTGACTCAAGGCCATGTATTATACTTTAAGTATCCTTTGGAATGAGCAGTGTTTTTTATCTGCTACAAAATGCAGTGCTTTCTTGCCCTGTATTAATCAGGGTTCTCCAGAGAACAGAACCAATAGGATATGTGAACACACACACACACACACACACACACACACACACAGAGAGAGAGAGAGAGAGAGAGAGAGAGAGAGAGAGAGAGAGAGAAATTTATTGCAAGGATTTGGCTCCTATCACTTCATAGTTATGGAGACTGTTAAGTTCAAAATCTTCAGCCTGGGCCAGCAGGTTGGAGACCAGCAAAGAGCTGATGCTGCAGAACAAGCAGAAAGTACTGGCAGAATTCCTTTTTGCTCAGGAGAGGTCAATCTTCATTCAACTCAGGCCTTCAACAGATTAGATAAGGTTCACCCACATAATGGAGGATAATCTGATTTCCTCAAAATCCACTGATTTAAATATTAGAATCACCCAGAAACACCCTCATAGAAACACCCAGAATAATGTTTGGCTACATATCTGGCCACTGTGGCTCAGCCAAGTTGACACATAAAATTAACCAACACAGCCCCTTAAATGACATCTTTCAGGTATCCAGATGTTCCTCTGGTTCTAGAAGGCTGATATCTGCAGGGTGAGATTCTAGGCCCATGGAGCTACAGAAATGCATAAAGCTTCATAAGCAAGGCTGAGTTCTTTCTATCGATTAATCGATTGGCACAAGATATCCATTTTGTGCCCATCTTAAGACAAGTGCAAGCCTCATATAATGTTATAAACACAGATCATATTTCAGAGTCTTCCTTGATGCAAGACTTCATTTCTTCCATCAAACCCATCCTTCTCTCCCTCTCTCCATTCCTTCCCTTCCTCTTTCCCTTCCTCCCTTCTGTTATTTAGTCGACATTATTGGATATCTGGCATATTCCAGGCACCAGGACAGACACTAGGGAATCAGAAATGGAGAAGACTTTTCTACTCCAACAACAAGCTTAGTGTCCGGGGAGGCAGGTGCAGAAGCCAGTCTACTGAAGGTTTGGAGACCCTGACTCCCTTCCTTCTTTGAGCTTCCTCAACTACCCCAGGTCTTTTTTTGTGTGTGTGAGAAAGCAGGATTTATTAAGAGGACAGAAAATCTTCCACAGTGGGAAGGAACCCAAGTGGGTTGCCCTACCCTAGGTCTTAACACACGGCCCATGATAGTCCTGGGCTGTCCTTGGGCAACACTGCCTCTTTTGATGATGAATCTGTTCTTCTTTTTAAAAAATTGATTAATTAATTTTTAAAAATTTAAAATTTTTATTTTAAAGATGTGGGGTACAATGCAGGATTAGATATACAAGTGGACATCTAAATTACAGGTAAATTTGGACCTCCCTTTGGAGGTTTGCCTGGTTTGAGATCAGATACCCTCATGGATGTTGTGGTTCCCCCCACCCCGCCATCCCCACCCTGGTTGTTTCCCACTACTGCCAATCCCTTTCTTAAAGTATTATGGTAATTGTTCAGGGTCCGTTTATGAGTGAGAACATGTGGTACTCTGTTCTTTGTTTCTATGATAGATCATTAAGTATGATAGACTCTAAATCCATCCAAGTTGCTGCGAAGTCCGTATGTCTGTCCTTCTTTATGGCTGCGTAATATTCCATCATGTATGTGTATCGCATTTTTATATCCAGTCCAGTGTTGATGGGCAGCATGGTTGGTTCCATGTTTTTGCTACTGTGAATAGTGTTGCAATAAATATGAGTGGATGCGGTTGTTCTTCTATACAGAAGCACCTTGTCTCTTTTCTCCTAAGGGTGGGTTCAAGGACCCACAGCGGCCTCACCTGGGTGCTGGTTAGAAATGCAGATGCTCAAGTCCAGCCCTAGACCTTTGAGTCAGAATCTGCATTTTAACAAGATCCAGCAGGTCATTCCTGCACATCCAAGTCTGAGACCTGCTTCCCTAGTCCTCGTCCCTCTAAACTATATGGAAAAATTTCCTTGAAGAATTCCAGGGAAATTGACAGCCTGGACAATGAGTTGTTCTGCTTGGAAAGATTTTGAGCAAGTATAGGCAGCTGGAATTCATTCCTAAACCATGCAGAGAGGCTCCCAGGTACCCTCTTCTTGGGCGTAGAGAGAGACGCCTGGAGCCTGCTGGAGAAATAACTGCCAGAGCGGGAGGAGTTCAGTTTCTGCACCTCCACCGACTTCTGGAAGCATCCTGGGCAAGGCATGTTATTTCTCCAAGATCATTTTCTCTATAAAATGGAAACAATAAAAAACTATTTCTTTCTGGGTTGTTGGGAAAATGAGGAAGTCTGCAGCGCATAGAGGGCCTGTCGTAAGCCAGAGGTGACTGGGCCCTCGCTACAGGCAGCAGGATACTCTGGCCAGAGCGGGAGCTCCAGATCCAGACCAGAGACCTGCCGGGCTCCTCATCACCCTAGCGGGGACAGTGCCTGCTGCTGTCCTGAAGATTAAGTGAGATTATGCATGCAAAGCACCCCGAGCTGTAGCTATTATTTTTATAACAGTTGGCTTGTGTAACAAGTTGGCTTGTGTAACTGCCCGGCGTGCAGAGCCAACATGCCATCCTGGGGCAGCCCCAGCACTTGACTCATACCCAGAGACAGGTGGGGGAAGGTCGAGGAAGGGGCCTGCTATTGGCCGTGGCAATGTCTTCTAGATTGTTCAGGGAGGCACCATTTACCCCAGGGTACTCAGGCCTGGATTCCTGAGAGCATCTGTAAGAAGTGCAGAAGTTAACGTGACATGTTGCTAAGTAGATTTCTTTTCAAAGGTGTTCTCTCTCTGAGGTAATGACAGATGTGAGGGTTGCCATGGCGACAGGGGGTCTGTTTGGAAGAGCATCGCACAATGGGCGAAATGGCTCGCCTACATTTTATGGTTCTGGAAGGTAAATCTCTTCCTGGGAAATTTTAGTGAGACAGCTTCTTTCTGGATTTGTCTTTCCAAAGCTGATTTAATTTTATGCCTTGGGTGATTGGGCAAAATGGGGAAGCCTTTGCATGTATTCAGAACAGACTCTATGCACAGCACATGGTTGAAGGGTCAGGGTCTTTTCAAGAATTGAAGGAGGTGAAAAAAAAAGATTCAGGAAGAGCATTGAAGAATTAGATAGTCTGGGATCCGCTGAGAACATTTCATTCATCTGTGAATTTTTTTTGTAGCAAAGAGCACCACAGTTTTGCTAAGTTGGGAGCAGAATCTGTAGCTGGCCGTGACTTACTTACTCTTTTCCTCTTTCTTTCTTTCTTTTTCTTTCTTTCTTTCTTTCTTTCTTTCTTTCTTTCTTTCTTTCTTTCTTTCTTTCTTTCTTTCTTTCTTTCTTTCTTTCTTTCTTTCTTTCCCCTTCCTTTCCTCCTTCCTCTCTCCCTTCCTTCTTTCCCTTCTCCTTCCTTTTTTCTTTCCTCCCCTCTCCTCTCCTTCCCTCCTCCCCCCTCCCTCCCCCTCCCTTCTTTCCTTCTTTCCTCTCTCTCTCTCTCTCTCTCTCTCTCTAAGTTAGGGTCTCACCCTGCCACCCAGACTAAAGTATAGTGGCATAATCATGGCTCGCTGCAGCCTAAAACTCCTGGGCTCAAATGATCTTCCAACCTCAGGTCTCCCAAGTAGCTAGGACTACAGATATGTGCCACCACGCTCAGCTAATTAAAAAAAAATTTTTTTTGTAGAGACCTGGTCTTACTACATTGTCCAAGTTGGCCTTGAATTCCTGGGTTCAAGCAATCCTCTTGCCTCAGCCTCCCAAAGTGCTGGGATTACACGTAAGAGCCACCAGACCTACTCTCATGACATTATTTCTGTATGACAAGTCTTCAGTGAGTGCCTACTGTGTATGTTGAAGGTAATGTGCAGGAGGGGATGGTGGGTGGGTAGCAGGATATGACAATGAATAAGATGTAGACCCCTTAGAAGTCAGGGTGGGAGAGACAGATGGACATAGGCAGATTATAGAATAGGCCTCAACTGCTGCCAGCATACAGCCAGGGCCAACATATGTGGGGGAGGGCTGGGCTTAAGTTCAGTAGTGGGAGTCTGAGGAATCCATGTGGAAATGGTTGAGGTTTTTGCAGGGTTGTGAAGGATGATCAGGATCCCAGGGGGAAGCCATGTGGGAGAACAGCCTCCAGGAGGTGAGGTGCGAAGGTGGGGAGGCTGCAGCATTTTTGGGGCGATTAGAGTCTCTAGGTCAGGTGGGGTGTAGTGGACAAGTTTAGAAAACTTGCCTGGATCATGGAGGGCCCGCCATGCTGGGTTGAGGGGTCTGGACTGTCTCCCACTGGAGACTTTTTTCACCTGGAGATGTGATAGAGTCAGTGAGGCCCATTGTGGTCAGCAGATGGGATGGCCAAGGCAGGGACTTGGGGAGGACTGTTTAACAATCAGGATAAAAGATGACAGGCATCAGTCCTCAGCCCTGCCCGGCAAGACCAGCAGGGGTTCCCAGCAGGCAACTTGGGCTGGGCTGGTCCCTCAAAGCCCTGAGAATTTGCTGCCTTGTGTGGATCTGGGACAGGTTGAAGAAGGGATTCTGCTCAAGACCCACAGAGGTCCCCATTCTTAGTCAGCAGGGAAGGTTCTCTGTGGAGAGGTTTGGTGCTGGGCTCTGGGCCAGCTTCTCTGCTGCTTCTTCTGGGTGCTTCCTCGTGTCCCTGACGCTCCTCTCCCCGCGAGTCCCGAGCCCCAGTCAGCTTGGCCAAGACCAAGTTTCCCAGGCTCTGCCCTCTAACCAGGTTGATCTGACCTGGCCTGGGGCCGTCACCCAGAGATGCAGCATGGCCAGTGATGGAACCCCAGGGACACAAACCTTCCTGGTCTGAGATAGGCATGCAAGGAGTAGGAACAGAGCAGGGTGTGCTCTGTTGAAGACCATGCCAGAAAGAGTCATCAGTGTCCACAAAAGCTCCATAGAGCTGTGTTGCAGCACCTGGGAACCTCTGGTACCAAAGGGATGTGACCACACACAAACATACAAAAAACCCCTGGAGCCTGGTGGGAAACCCGAGAGACTGGGTCTTCAGCCTCGCTGGAGGAGGACACAGACTTGAGGGGACACAACTCCCTGCCCTCTGCACTGGGTTCCTCAAGTGAAGAGACAGCCCTGGAGAGCCAGGGGAGTGCCTGACTGCTCTGGGTGGGGCGCTGGATCAACCTGCCCCCCACCCACTGCCTTCCCCAGCCACAAAGTGGAGACACATGGTACCTGCTTGGGCTGCCTCAGTGCACCGTGGGTAATTTAGCACAAAAAGGCTTATAAACTATAACCGTGATTCAATGCCGTGGGTTTTAAAAAATGAAACTAAAGCATTTATTTTGTTCCAGGACATAAAATTGATACATGTTCACAGCATTCAATTTGGAAAATACACACGAAAAAAGAGAAAATAAAACAACCCATTATGCTACCACCCAGATGTAAATGCTGTTTGTATTTTGTAATATTAACTGTTGTTCTTTCTCCTATTTCTATACATAAGTTTCTGCCTTTTATTCCCTTTGACCCAAATTGGATCATACTCTATGTACACCTCTGAAAACATTTCCTTTTCATTTAGAAATATCTGATAAACACATTTCTTCATCAATAAGCCCTCTGATACAGTGTTATGACTGCCTGGAATTTTGTCCTGTATGTAGGCCCACACTTTGGCGGGTCTCCTCTTCAGTGCTGGTCTAGGTTGCTTCTGCATTTCTGTTATTCTCAGGACTGCAGTAGTTAATTTTGCTGTGTACCTCTGCCTTTTGTTGTTGTTGGTGATGGTGTCTTACTCTGTTGCCCAGGCTGGAGTGCAGTGGCATGATCATGGTTCTCTGCGGCCTCAACCTCTTGGACTCAGGCAATCTTTCCGCCTCAGCCTCTCAAGTAGCTGGGACTATAGGTGTGTGCCACCATGCCTGGCTAATTTTTTGACTTTTCGTAGAGAGAGGGTCTTGCTGTGTTGCCCAGGCTGGTCTTGAATTCCTGAACTCAAGCATTCCTCCTACCTTGGCCACCCAAAGTATTGGGATTACAGACATAAGTCACCACTCCTGGCATACTTCTCCTTTTGAACTGGACAGTTATAATGGGACATGTTAGTGTAAGCAGTGTTTTTGTTTTGCAGAAACATGTGCCCTGGTTAGCTTATGCCTGGCTGGCCCATACCCCACCCTGAGTAGATGCTAGTCTTTGTCCTGACATTTTCCAGGTTTTGTGTCTGTACTTTGATTTTTTTGTATTTCTTTTTCCTCGAATGAGAAAAAAAAAAAGCCCCTGCTTCTGAGAATGGACAGAACCAAGTGGCAGAAGACATGCTTTTCCTTTCTTGGTGCCCCAGTGAATGGCCACGTCACTTGCTCCCCAGTAAGCTGCCCATGAAGGCTGATAGTTTTTACAGGAGCCATGCCAGGAGTTGTCCCGGCCATTGTCCTGTGGATGCTTTCTTCTCTAGTGTCAGGGCAGCCTCCAGTTGTCTGTTCTATGTCCCCATCACAGCTCAGTGCAGGCTGACCCTCCCCAGGTCCCGAGGCGGTCACATTCTTGTCTTTCTAGTCACTAATTTCCTAGTCACAGACACAAAAATCTACCTTTGGATGATGGAGACAGCCCCCCCCCCAAAGATAGCTCTACCCCAGTGATGTCATTTCCCGTACCAGCATTCAGGACTCCTTGAAGCGCAATTGCAGGAAGCCCGCTGATACCTTTGAGGGAGGTTGCCTTGATTCTTCCCCTGTGAGTGTGCCTACTAGGCAGAGGAAGGAATAGGATCACCATCTGCTGGATACCTGTTAGCACTTAGGCCCTGGCTTGGGCACCTGCCTACTGGCTAACGACTGTCGACCTCAGATTTGGGCTGTCTTGCCACACTGTGGTCATAATTGGCCTATATGCCACACCTAGGCCAGCTGGCATAGATGATGGTGCATCAACTCTTTATAATCCATAGGTTTAGACTCAGTGGCTCCCTGGTAGCTACAGCATGTCACCGAACAAACAACTTGGCTCGGGCAATCTTGATTTGGATGACAGTGGCGTGAAAGGTCACACAGTCTGATGCATCTGGCCAGCAGGCAGCTTCCTATAGTCCTGGGGTTGGACTGGCTCTGCAGGCTCAGCCAAACCCCACATCCTTCTCTCTGGGGCAGACTCACATGAACCATGCTCACAGTACTGATGTACATACCAGATGTCAGTTTATTATTACTAGTATATTATCACTTTATTGAGAACTGATGGACATATAAAAGCAGTACATATTTATTTATTGTTATAAAGATGTGGGGTACGGTTTAGGGTTAGGTACACAAAAGTTGATTATGCAGGTACCCTTGTTGATGAGGTGTGCCCCTCGCTTCCCTAGCAGTTTCCCTCAATTGTCAATCCTACTCCCCTCCCTTGACAGTTTCCCACTACTGCTGATCCCTTTCTTACAGTATTATAATTGTTCAGATCCTGTTTATGAGTGAGAACACATGGTGCTCTGTTCTTTGTTTCTGTGATAGATCACTGAGTATGATAGACCCTAAATCCATCCAAGTTGCTGCGAAGACCATATGTTTGTCCTTCTTTATGGTTGCATAATATTCCATCATGTATATGTACCACATTTTTTTATCCAGTCAAGCTTCAGTGGCAGCACGGTTGGCTCCATGTTTTTGCTATTGTGAATAGAGTTGCAACAAACATACGTGTGCAGGTATCTTTTTTGTAGAATGATTTGCGTTCTTCTGGGTATATTCCCAGTAGGGGAATTGCTGGGTCATATAGAAGGTCAATTTCTAGTTTTTTCAGATATCGTCACACTGTCTTCCAAAGAGTTTGCACTAGTTTGCACTCCCACCAGCAGTGTAGAAGTGTTCCTTTTTCTCCGCATCCTCGCCAGCATCTGTTGTTGTTTGTTTTATTAATGATGGCCATTCTTACTGGAGTTAGGTGGTCAACGTGGTTTTGATTTGTATTTCTCTGATGCTGAGTGAGGCTGAACACTTTTTGATGTGTCTTTTGGCTGCCCATATATCTTCTTTTGAGAAGTGTCTATTCATGACTTTTGCCTACTTTTTAATGGGGCTGCTTGATTTTTTTCTTTTGGCGCGTTTGAGTTCCTTGTAGGTCCTAGATGTTAGGCCTTTGTCAGACACATAGTTGGCAAATATTTTTTCTCATTCTGTGGGCTGTCTCCCTGCTCTCTTGATGGTTTCTTTTGTTTTGCAGAAGCTCGTTCGTTTGATGAGGTCCCACTTGTCTATCTTGTTTCTTAAGGTATGGGCATTTAGGGTTCTGATCAGGAATTGGTTGCCAGTTCCAATTTCCGTAAGGGTATCTCCTGCATTTTCTAAGATTCTTATAGTTTGAGGTTTTACATTTAGGTCTTTGATCAATTTAGAGTTGATTTTTGTGTAAGGTGTTAGGTAGGGGTCCTGTTTCAATCTTCTGCATGTGATCAGCCAGTTTTCCGGGCACAATTTACTGAATAGGTTCTCCTCTCCCCAACGGTTGTTGTTGGAGGCTTTGTCGAAGATGGATTGGTTGAGTAACTGAGGAAAAGCAGTGCATATTTAATGTAAACAACAACCTGATGAGTTTGGAGAGAAGTATATATCTGTGAAACCATCACCACAATCTATGCCACAAACATTTTCACTGTCTTCAAAAGTTTTCTCCCTCTTATCCTCTTTATTATAGCATATATTAAATGTTTTTTTTAAATAATAAGAACACTTAATATAAGATCCACCCTTATTAGCAAACTTCTATTTTTTTGAGTCACTCTGTCACTCAGGCTGGAGTGCAGTGGCGTAATCACAACTCACCACAGCCTTGACCTCCTGGGCTCAGTCAGTTCTTCTGTCTTTGCTTCCTGAGTAGCTAACAGACATGCCTGGCTAATTTTTTGATTTCTGGAGAGATGAAGTCTTACTACATTGCCCAGGCTGATCTCAAACTCCTGGGTTCAAGCCGTTGACCTCCTAAAATACTGAGATTATAGTCATGAGTCATGGTGCCCAGTCGGAAACTGTTGCACAGTATTGATAACTGTAGGCACTATACTGTACTGTAGATTGCTAGGACTTATTCATCATAACTGAAACTTTGTGCCATTTGACCAACACCCTTCTGTTTTCCCTTCTCCAAGTCCCTGGCAACTACCATTCTACTGGTTTCCATGAGTTGGCGTATATTACTTATTTATTTTTTCCAACTTTACTTGGTATTGTTGCCAAAAATTGTGTATCTTTGAGATGTAGATTATGATATATGTATACACTGTGCAAGGATTATCACGATCAAGCTATC
This sequence comes from Carlito syrichta, assembly GCF_000164805.1. Classification (NCBI taxonomy): domain Eukaryota; kingdom Metazoa; phylum Chordata; class Mammalia; order Primates; family Tarsiidae; genus Carlito; species Carlito syrichta. The sequence continues at coordinate 1,704,810 of NW_007252255.1, read as the reverse complement.
TTACTTATCCATACCCTTGCATAGTTAACTTGTTTTGTGTGGTGAGGACACTGTGATCTTAACAAATGTCAACTGTACAGCACATTTGTCATTGACTCTGGTCACCGTGCTGTAATCCACTCTCCAGAATTTACTCATCCTGCATAACTGAAATTTTGCCTCCTTTACCCGAGATCCCCCCACTCTCCCCTTCCCCCAGCCCCTCGTAACCGTCATCCTCCTCTTTGCTCCATTTCTGACTTATTTCACCTAGACTAATATCCTCTAGGTTCATCCATGTTGTCACAAATGACAGAATTTCCTTCTTTTTGAAGGATGCATCATGTTCCTGTGTGTGTGTGTATGATATTTTTCTCTATCCACTCATCCATCAGTGAACACTTCAGTTGTTTCTATATCTTTGAGGTTGTAAATAATGCCATATTGAACATGGGAGTACAGATATCTCTTTAAGATCATGTTTTCTTTTCTTTTTTTTTTTGAGTTGGAGTCTCAGTCCATTGTCCAGTCTGGAGTGCAGTGGCATGCTCACGGCCACCCCAATGTCAACCTGCTGGGCTCAGGCGATCCTTCTGCCTCAGCCCTCCAAGTAGCCAGAACTACAGGCAAGCGCTATCACGCCTGGCTAATTTTTTCATTTAGTGTATAGACGAGGTCTCACCAAGTTGCCCAGGCTGGTCTCAAACCCGTGGGCTCAGGTAATTCTCTCGTCTCCACCCAAAGTGCTGGGATTACAGGCTTGAGTCACCACGCCCGGCCAAGATTAAGTTTTCAAATCCTTTGGATATATATCCAGAAGTGAGATAGCTGGATATTCTATTTTTAAGTTTTTGAGGAACTTTCATACTGTTTTCCATAGTAGTTGTACCAATTTGCATTCCCACCAACAGTAAAAAGAGTTCTTTTTTTTCCATATCCTTGTCAACACTTACCTTTTTTTTTTTTTTTTGGATAATAGCCATCCTAACAGGTGTGAGGTGATATCTCGTTGTACTTATGATTTGCATTTCCCTGATTTTTAGTAATGTGGACCATTTTTTCATATACCTATTGGTCATTTTTATGTTCTCTTTAGAGAAATGTCTACTCAGATCATTTGCCCATTTAAATATTGGGTTATTTTTCAGTTGAGTTGCAGGAGTTCCTTATATATTTTGGATATTAGTCCCTTATCAAACATATGATTTACAATTATTTCCTCCCATTTCACAGGTTGCTTTTTCGTTTTGTTGATGACTTCCTTTGTGGTGCAGAAGATTATTAGTTTGATATAATTCTACTTGTCTAATTTTGTCTTCTCTTTTTTTTCTTGGCCTGTAGTATTGTTAAAATCTGTTGTTTCCTTATTGATTTTTTTGGTCTGAATGATCTATCCATTATTGAAAATACAGTATCGAATTCTCCTACTATTCTTGTATTGCTGTCTATTTCTTCCTTCAGATCTGTAAATATTTGCTTTATATTTGTAGGTGCTGTAATGGTGGGTACATATATCTATAATTGTGTATTCCTATTGGATTGACCCTTTCAGCATTCTATAATGACCTTCTTTGTCTCTTTTGACAGTTTTTGGCTTAAAGTCTGTTTTTCATGATATGAATGTAGCTACCCCTGCTTTCTTTTGGTTACTACTATATGGAACATCTTTCTCCATCCCATCACTCTCAGCTTATGTGTGTCCTCAAATCTAAAATGAGTCTCTTGTAGACAGAATATACTTGGATCTTGTTTTTTTTATAGTCATTCAGTCATGCTTTATCTTTTGATTGGTGAGTTTAATCTATTTATATTTAAAGTAATTATTTATCATTAAGTACTTACTATTGCCATTTTGTTCATTGTTTTCTGTCTGTTTTGTAATTATTTTGTTTCTTTCTTCCTCTCTTGTCCACCTTTGTGATTTGATGATTTTTTTTTTGGTTATTTTATACTTTGTGATTATTTTCTCTTTATCTTTTTTTTGTGTCTACTATAGGCCTTTTCTTTGTGGTTAACATGAGGTTTGCATGAAACTTTTTATAGTTATAACAGCCTATTTTAAGATAACAACTTAACTTCAATTGTGTACAAACATTGCATACTTTTATACCTCTTCCCCCCAACTTTATGTTATTGATGTCAGAGTTTACTTTTATATATTGTGTATCCATTCACAAATTGTTGTGGCTGTAGCTTTTATTAATTCTTTTGTCTTTTAACTTATAAACTTAGATTAAAAGCCATTAAGTGTCAGCATTGCAATATTACATTATTCTGTAGTTGTCTATATATTTACCTTTACCAGTGAGATTTATACTTCCATAAGCTTTTGTGTTGTTATTTGGTGTCCTTTCATTTTAACTTAATTTCTGGCTCTTATTGTAAGGCAGGTCTAGTTGTGACAAACTCCCTCAACTTTCTCCATTAAAACTTTTATCTCTTCTTCTTTTCTAAAGGGTAGTTTTGAGGTGTATAGAATTCTTGGTTGACAGTCTTTTTTTCTTTCAGCACTTTGAGCATGTCATCCCATTTGCCTCTAGCCTACAAAGTTTCTGCTGAGAAATCTGCCGACTGTCTTATGAAGGTTCACCTGTATGTGATGAGTTGCTTTTCTCTTATTGCTTTCAAGAGTCTCTCTTTGTCTCTGACTTAAAACATTTTTTATAAAAATTTTTAAAGATTAAACGTTAGGAACATAAGTGCTCGTTGTACAGGTAAAGTTTGGGAACCCTTATTGATGTTATGTGCTCCCCCCCCGACAGTGTCCCACTACTGCCAATCTCTTTCTTATGGTATTATGATAAATGTTCAGAATCCTCTTATGCATGAGTACATGTAGTACTTAGATCTTTGTTTCTGTGATAAATCACTTAGTAGTATAGACTCTAATTCCATCCAAGTTCTTGGGAAGTTTATAATTTTGTTTATCTTTATGGTTGTATAATATTCCATTGTGTAAATGTACCACATTTTCTTTATCCAGTCTCTGTGGAAAACAGTGTGGCAATTTCTAAAAGATCTAACAATCCATCTTCCATATGACCCAGCAATCCCCCTTCTGGGAATATTCCTGGAGAAACTCAAATCACTATGTCTTTGACTTTTGGCAATTTAAGTACAGATGGTTCCTGACACACAATGATTTTACTTATAATTTTTCAACTTTGAATGGTGCAAAAGTGATATGCCTTTAGTAGAAACCATATTTTGCATTTTGAAATTTGATCATTTTCTGGGCTAGCGATATGCTGTACAACACACTCTCTAGATGCTGGGCAGTGGCAACACGCCGCAGTTCCCAGGCAGCCACTCAGTAATGAAGGCAAACTACTGATGTTTTGCATGTTTGACTTACATTTTCAACTTATGTTGGGTTTATCAGGACATGACCCCATCGTAAGTCAAGGAGATTCTGTATATGTCTCAATACAGACCTCTTCGGGATCAACCTGTTGGGCATTCTTTGGACTTTATAAATCTGTATGTCCATTTCCTGCCTGAGGGCGTCCAATAAGTCCCACACTATCTTCATGCTTTTGCATTCTTTTGTGTTTTCTTTTTTCCTCCTCTGACTGGATAATTTAATTGACCTGTCTTTGAGTTTGCTGATTCTATTTTCTTCTTGATCTAGTTATTTGCTGATGCTCTTCCAGTCCTGCAGAGTTGAGCTGGCTACTGAGATCCACTCCAGCTGCTGAGATCCATGTGCTGTTTGCAGGGCTAAGTAGGGTGCCAACCATGGGGTCTCACAGAGTACAGACTACAGAGGCACACATAGGCCAGTTTCTGGGGTCTATGGGTGAGCCATTTGGCTGATGGGGTCCATAGATGGGCTGGCTGGTGGGCCCACCAGTGGGACAACTGGCACACCAGCTTTGAGGGGTCTATGCCCTGGTTGTTGCGATCTGCATGCCAGTCACTGTGAGCACCAGCTCTTTTTCTTTATTCTTAGCTGATCCCAGGTGATCAAGCTCTGCCAGTTCCCTCAATATTTTGGGTGAAATAGTAGAGAAGTAGACCTTCTGGAAAGTGCCACAAAAGGCTGGGCATGTTGGATGCTCACCTTGCTCTCTGTTTTCCCAGTTGGAGGCATGATAGGTTGAGGGTGTCTCTCTTGGTGCTTAGTTATGCCAGCTTTGGGGAGGGGTGACAGGTAAAGTGAAACTGTTCTAATCTTTTTCAGTGTGGCTGTTTTTGTGTTTTATGTTCCACCAAGATGCTGGAACCTTTCAACTGGATTCTGGAGCTCTCGTAAAGGTATTTTCATCTGTGGATGTTTGTTAAATTCATGTTTCTGTGATGAGACAAGGACTAGGACCTATTCTGATATCTTACTGTTGTTACTCCTTTTTGCAATGAGAAATTCATCTGTCAAAGGGTCTAGACAGTTGAGTTCTCTGGTTACCCTATTCTGTTTGGGGAAATGTTCCTGGCAAACCTCGTCAGTTGGCCTAGTGTGGAATCAGAGACAGGGAATAGATTGTTGGATTGGAGTGCTTAAAGACTCCGGGCTCTCGCACATTTATCCCGTCTCTATAGTGAGGCAGGCCTGCCATTGGGACTGGAGAATTACAATCCATCCATCAGACAAACCTGATTTTCTTCTAGTTCCCTATTTTTTGAGTTTCCATGGGTGACCAATTCCCATTCCAAAGGTTTTTTTATTTATGCTACTTTAATAGATTTCAGAGAGGCTGTGTTTACTTTCTCCATGTTTCACATGTAACTGTGGCTTGTCTGACCCCCAGGTAGATGGTGTTTCCTATAAAATTGTTCAAGCTTCTTAGTACACTTGAAAAATAACTCTTTGGGGTTTCCCTGAGTTTTACGTCTATTCACTGGTAGTTCTTTCTTTGGGGGAGTTGGTTTTAGTTTTACTTTTTTTCCCCTTTGCATTTATAAGCTACTTGGCCTGTAGAAGGGTACTACAAAAGGACTTAGCTGGAGATTTTGCTGGCCCACTCCTAGAGTGGGGTGGTTACACCAGCATGAGCAATTTTAGGAGCAGATACATGTTTGTGGAACCTGAAGCTTATATATTTCTAGGCTCATTTTTAATGTGAAAATACAAAATCTCAAATACAAATTAGGTGTAAAAATGAATATGTATTTAGATAAGGCTTACCTATAGGTAAGTGAGGGCCTGAAGCTTAAGCTGCATGAAGTACAGAGAAAAGCAGCTTCCTGCAAAGGTTTGACACAGGTGGGATAGGTTTGGACTCCAGAAGACCCATGATTATGGACCATGAATTCTCAGGAAGAGTACTCAAAGGTTATGAGGGCTAAACTTAAAAGCTCCACATTGTTAACATCTACACAAATAATTCACCAATATGCTCTCATACATATAAGAATAGAAACAATACAGAAGAACATAGAGTGAAAAGGTAAACATTTTCTTCTAATTACTGTTGCCCGGTCTTCTTTTTTCCATAAACAATGCCTGTGAGCAATTCAGGGTATCTCTCCTAGGCATTTTTCTTAATGATTATATATATTATATATATTTATATACACATTTACCTCATTATTTTAAAGTGAAGCAGAGGAATCCATAGTATATCTGCTCTGAGTTTATTTGGACAGCCATTGATAAGTGTTTGGGTATATTTCCATTGGTTGCTTTTATAAACATTGTGGCAGTTACCATTATTTTATGTGTGTTTTTTTTTTTTGCTCATAAGGTCATATGAGAGTATTTTTGCGAGATAGACAACTGGAAATTACTTACTAGGTAAAATATGTGAAAATTTAAATTTTGGTAGATTTAACAAGTTGTCCTTCAAAATGGCTACCACAATTTATACTCTTAATAATATCACAGTGCATCTTTCTATATATTCTTATCAATATCACTTTCTGCCAACATAATGAGAGAAAAATTATATTACTGGGTTTTTCAGATGTTGTTTTAATATGAATGTGCATGATTACTAGTGAAGTTTGGCATCTTTTTATTATGTTTACTTTTTATTTATATTTCTTCTCTGTGAATTATCTGCTCATATTCATCCCCTAATTTCCTGTTGAATTATTGGTCCTTTTGAGTATGTAGCTCCCTCTCATTTTCTTATATATTGATATTTTGGTTGTTATTTATGCTGCATATTCTCTCTGCCTGTCAGTTCACTTTTCACTTTGTTTGTGGAGCCTTTGGTCATAAGATTTTTATATCATGTGATCAAACTTGTCAGTCTTTTCTTTCATGTCATCTGTTGTGTGTGTGTGTGTGTGTGTGTGTGTGTGTATGTGTATGTGTGTACATAGTCATACTTTTGAAGCACTTTCCCATCCCTAGATTTTGAAATGCTTTTTCTATATTTTATTTTATTTTTTTATTTATTTTTGAGCAGGAATCTTACTCTGTTGCCCAGGCTGGAGTGCAATGGCACAATCATGGCTCACTGCGGCCTTGAATTCCTAGTCTCAGGTGATCCCTCTTCCTCAGCCTCCCTATGTTGCCTAGGCAACTTCTGGGCTCAAACAATCCTCTCCCCTTTGCCTCTCAAAGTGCTAGAATTACAGGCATAAGCCACTGTACCTGGTCTTATATTTTATTTTAGTCATTTTATAATTAAAGATGTTTACCTTATGAATCCAATTAAAATACATTTTCTTTGTGACCTGAAAATTATTTAAAATAATTTCTAAATTATTTCCTCAGTGATGGGAAATGTCTTCTGTTCCGGCTCTCAGTGATGGGAAATGTCTTCTGTTCCGGCTCTCTGTTGCAGCACAACACATGATTTTAGATTTAGTGGCATAGGGCAATCACCATTTTATTCTGCTCATGAATTTTGTGGACTGGGAATTTGGGCAGAATGGGGATGGCTTGGCTCTGCTCCACTGTGTTTGAGGTTTCAGCTGGGAAGGCTTGAGTGGTGGAGATGATGTGGACAGTGGAGGGTGGAATCATCCAGGGACTTCTTCACCGACATGTTTGGGCACCTGGGCTGGGATGGCCCAAAAGCTGAGCTCCGCTGAGAACAGTCCCTAAAGCACCTACACTTGGCCTCTGTGTGGCTTGGGCTTCCTCACACCATGGAGGCCTCAGGATGGTCTGGGTTCTTCGTGGAAGCTCAGGACACCACAAGCAACTGTTGCAACAGGACCAGGAGGAACCTGCATGGCCTTTTATGATTTCATCTTGGAAGTCATATGCATGACTGTCGCTTGCTCACTCAGATTCAAGGAAAGGGGGCATAGATCCCACTTCTCAACAGAAGAAGTTGCAAAGAATTTGTGGCCATGTTTTAAAATGGATTCACTTTCCCTTACTGTATATGAAATTCTCATTTATAATGGATCTGTTTCTATATGCTAACATGTCCCACTGGCCTATTTCTCTGTGACTTCTACATCCCCTGCCATTCTATGGATCCCTCTTCTTGGTTATGACAATATTTTAAAATAAGTTTGGGTTAGAACGTCATGGTATCTGTAAGCAACAATCTTCTTTTATGTGTCCACTGGGAGTTCATGGAGTGTTTAGGGTGAAAATGCATATTATTTGCTGATGTCTCATAGCTATGTCTACACTGCTTAGAAGAGGCTTGTAGAAGCTGTTGAGTTCATCTAATGCCACCCTCCCACATTATAGGGTAAAGAAACCCTTGTGAAGACATTAAGTGGTTTGGCCATGGTCCCCAGCATGGAACCCAGGTCTCCTTAGCCCGGCACGCATCCTGTCTGTCATAGATGGCTGTATTCTTCACACCACAGCCTTTGTTGGCTACATTTTGCTCTCTAATAATGGTTGCTTGTGACAGCAGATGAGTGCTTTTGTTACCTATGTGTATAATGTTGATGATAAATCGTGAAGCAAATGTGGGTTGCCTATAATGACCTTCTCTGGAAGCTTCCTATCGCCTTCATGCTTCTTAATCTTAGGGGCAGTATGTGCAAAGGGAAGAGGAAGGCCTTTGGAGTCTAATGCACCACTCCATTGTGTGAGTTATGATATATCCCTTTAATTTGTTTGTAAAGGAGGATGATCCTTCTGGCTTCAAGTTTCCTGGGATGGCATGAGATGATGATTCGATGGCTCCTAGTACATGCCCAGCGCTCCTTTAGTGGTCTTCTGTCTGCTTCCTCTTCCCTCTCCTCACCTCTGCACCTTCTCTCTGCATTCTTCTCTTCCTGCTCTTTGATAAATGTATCCTCTATTCCTGATTTAGTGACATTCACCTCTTTAGTCCTGAATTTGAAAACAGTAATGGGCAATATTGACAAAGATGTCTCATGAAAGAATTGTGCATTGGGTCTAAGGTCATTGCAGACTGAGGGCCACCAACATTGCTGGTGAGTGGAACCTTGGGCGGGTAGAGTCCAAGAGAGTACAAAACTGAGTGGCCTCACAATGGTACCTACTGTGCCCTGCTCCCTGCCCTGCTGGGACCCCCCTTTCTCGTGCGCAGTGTGTGCTTTGGCTCTGGGTATTATGAGCTGTTTTGCATGTACTTCATGTGGGAGACACTCTGCAAAAGCCTCTCTGAGAAGCTAAGGTTTAAATGGTCCATAGCTCACCCTGCCACCCCTTCCTGCAATACTTCCCCCGGGGCATCCTGGTCCAGGGCCTGACCTGGTCCCTTAGTGGGTATCTCCACTCATGGGGAGAGTCCCTTACAAATCCTTCACCAGGAGGCCAGGAGACCACCTGGGCAGTGAGCACTGGCATGGCCCTCACTGGCTGGGCTGGCTGGTGTGAGCTGTCATGCAGTTTCCTGGAGTGCATGCCCCAGGGCATCAGGGCCAGGGCCATCAGTGTGCACGACCCACCCCACCCCAGCACTTGTGCCACAGCGGAAGTTGATGACTGCAGATCACCTAGGGCAACTACAGAGGAAACAGGCACTAGGCAGTCTCCCTGCATGCCCTACCTTCTCCCAGCCCCATCAGTCTTCCAGGCTGAAGGGACAGGGGTCAGGGCCTATGGGGCCTTCTCTCTCCTCATCTTCTCATGCCTCACTGACAGGAAGAGAGAAGCTGCCTGCTGTTGAAATTTTCTGGGCTCCTGGGCATGCCTCACCTGAGATAAGAGCCATATGCTGCCTGCATGGGTGGGAGAGTCAGCCAGTCATTGAGCAGGGCTTTCTTATGGGGGTGCAAGGCCCTGGATGACAGCTCTGCTGCAGACATGAGCATATTTGGAAATGGCGAGCCTGTGGTAACCACAGCTCCTAATAACAGCTTCATTGTCACTCACTTATTTGGTCCTCACAGCAGTACAAAGAGGTAGGTGCTCTATTGTGGCCCCATTTCACAGCTGAAGAAACTGAGGCCCAAGTAGACACTTGGTTCTAGTCACACAGTTCATAGAGAAGAGAGACAGGCAGGATTCAGACTCCAACATCCCGGATCCAGGGTCTAACAGACTTTAGGTATGTCACCTCAGAGAAAAATCTTAATAAGGATAAAAATAACATTCTGTTTACTTTTTAGGATATCATTAAATTAAGAATTAAATGACCAAAATACTTTCACTGATTTTTTTTTTTTGAGTCAGTCTCACTCTGTCACTGAGACTGAAGTGCAGCGGCACATTCATGACTACTGTGGCCTTGACCTGCTGGGCTCAAGTGATCCTTTCACCTCAGACATCCAAGTAGCTGGTACCACTGGCATGCGCCACCACACCTGGCTAGTTTTTTAATTTATTGTAGAGATGAGGTCTTGCCAAGTTGCCCAGACTGGTCTCGAACTACGAGACTCAGGCCACATTCTCATTTCTGTCTCCCAAAGTGCTGGGATTGCAGGTGTGAGCTACCTCACTGATTTTTGATTTTGTGAAAGAGTGCCATATTTCTTCTCTGATCGCAGTTGACGCATCCATTGGGTGTGTTAACAGAAATGTTTGTGAACACTGTCTAAGGCCTGGATTTCTCGGCCTAAGTAGAAACATTTTGGGGGATGAATTAAGCTCTCTTCACATGGCCAGACTTCACTGGTCATCAGAAGGGGCTAGATTACTGGGTCTAGACTTTTCCATTATGTGTTGGTGCTTGTGCCTGGGACAGGAGTGGGGCTTGTTTGTGCCTGGGTGCTGAACCTCAATGCCAGTAGGCTAGGCCAACCAGCCCCTGGGTCCTGGCCTGTGCACCACGCTGCACAGTTTCTCTGGCTTTCATGCACCATACCCTCCACCAACTTTCAGAAGAACGTACTGACCATTTTTATGATTTCTACACTAGATTCTGGATTTGAGCTTTACTGGTCAGCTGTGGAGTTGGTTGATCTCTGACCTTCCACAGGGCCCTCTGACAGTCTGGCACAAATGAATTGTCATTCCCCAGGCTCCTGGGAGCTGTTTACAGAAAATACCTCCCTGGAGATCCCTTTTCTTTAAAGACCTTCAGAACTTTCCTTAGGAATCTGCCCTTTTAGAGCTGAAAGGGGCTTCCCTAACCTAAACTTGGTTATCCAGACCTGACTATTTGGTAGACATTTTCTTGAAAATAGACAAAATGAGCCTGTCACATCATGAAAAATAGCTGACAGTATCTGTTGCCATAAAATTGAAGCTTTCAAGTGAAAATTAGAATTTTAGAAAATTTGTATCCACCACTGTGAGCTTGATAGCTTCCTAACACCTATAGACTTTTCTGAGATTAGTGGTTTCAGTACATATGAGTGTGATGGTTGTGTAACAAAATGTGTCAACATTTGATGGAGTTGCATAATTCAATGAATCAATATTTTCCAAATGTCCAATGTATTTGTTGCAAAATCATGTGTGGGTTAAAAAACAAGCTATTCAAAGTGCAGAATACTTAATGAATTTTAAGTAACTGTGTATAAAAAATAATTGATATGGTTTCAGCTTTAACATCGCAGCTAACTTCTAAGAAACTATCACTGTGAGTTTTGTTGTACTATTAAGGAAGAATATCCACAATTATCTGAAGAGTCTATTACAAAAATTGTCCCTCGTATCTAACTGTATATTTACTTGAGGGTAAATTATCTTCACATACCTCAGCTGAAACAATAAAATGCCACAGATTAAATGCAGAAGCAAATCTGACAATGCAGCTGTTTTCTGTTAAGTAGACATGAAGGACTTTGGACACATATAAACCATTACTATTCTTCTCACTGCTTTTTTTTTGACTGAGTGTCTCACTTTGTTAACTGGTCTGGAATGCAGTGGCCTGATCACAGTTCAACACAGCCTCAACTTCCTGGGCTCAGGTGATTCTTCCGCCTCAGCCTCTTGAATAGCTGGAACTACAGATGCATGCCACCAAACTGGGCTAAGTTTTTTATTTTCTTGTAGAGACAAGGCCTCGCTATGTGGCTCAGGCTGGTCTCGAACTCCTGGACTCAAGCAATCCTCTCACCTCAGCTTACCAAAGTGCTGGGATTATAGATGTGAGCCACTGTGCACAGCCCTCACTGCTACTTTTGCTTTGGAAAATATAGCTATCTTTCTTATAATACCACATTTATGTCAATGTGTAATAAATTTATTATTTTTATCTTTGATTCAAGTGGATACATATTTAAACATTTTCTCAGTTTTGATTTCTTATATAGTAAATACCATAAAATATAACCCACATGAGCACCAGGTCTTGAGGATATTGAATAGCCTTTAAGAGTGTTTGAAGTCGTCCAGAGACTAAAAAGTCTGAGACAAAACTGCTTTTCAGTGTAAACAGTTAGGAGACTTCCTTAAAGCACCTGGCGGGTGAGGACTGGACCAGGAGCCAGGGTGGGCTTTCACTAGGTCTAATTTCTGCCTTTTAGGCAAATGACCTGGGACCCAGGGGGTATGATGCAGCAATCACAGGGCATGTTTCCTCTTTGGCATGGTAGTCAAGAGCAGAATGTAATGTGGGTACCCATATTTATTTCTAAAGAATGTGTGAAAAAAGAACAGCAGGAAAAGGGTCAATAGTAATTATACCTCAAGGGGCAAGGGTGTCATCTAACAGGGACCCAGAAACAGGAAGCTTAGCAGGAAGACTTGGGGTCCACGCCAGTGTCAGGAGGTTTCGCGCCACTCCCCTGACGTCAGGTCTCCCACAGGTTTCCCACAGCTGCATCTGTATCTGATACTTCACTGTCTCACCTCTGAGTGTGGAAAATGGGGACTCAGCCACACACGTGCTGTGTGCTCTTTGTCAATTTCCTACAAAGTTGTTGTGCATTGTTGTTCTCGACACCCTCCGTGCACTTAGTACTGAGTTTATAGTCTTAGACTGTGAGTGGAAAGAGCTTTGTACTTCTGTGTGCTAAGGATCCAGAGCAAAGCATCTCCGGTGTGTTTTTTCCAGGGACTCATATCCATGGACAACCTGCATTCCCTTCGTTTTTCCTGACGTGATTTATAGTCCCTCAGTCCCCAATCCTGTTCTGAGTCCAGAGATGAACTGGACACATCCTTGTCATGAAAGTGCTCAGAGTCTATCTGGGAAATGGAAAAAAACAAAATAAAACAAAACGACACAGGGGATTCGATGGAATGTCTCCATTCATCAGGACAGTAAGTTCGGAGGGAGTTCAAAGAAGAGGCTGTCCCCTGACGGTGTGGGGCCTGGCTGTGAAGGGATGAGTCAGAGAAGATCTGGGGAGAAGGAGATTTGAGGTGGGGGAGGGGAGAGAAAGCAGGCTCTGCAGGCCAGCGGCTGCCTAGAAGCAGGTGCTCAAAGGGAAGGACATCAAGAACTGTTCCTCAGGACAGCTGGGAGGCTAAATCCAGGGTGACCCAGAAGGAGTAACCCTGGTGAAGACAGGGAGGGGAGGCCAGTGACTTTCTGAGCAGTTTGCTTGCTGTGATGAGTGTTCCTATTTTGTTGACTCTGTTTAGCACACATCGCCTCTTGCCAAGGCCAGCTCTGGAGAGCTGGCGTGGTCCAGAGAAGTTCACAGAAGAGGGAGGGCATGCACTTGACCTTGAAGGGCGACCAAGAGTTGGGTGAGGGAAGAGGAACAGGAAAAGGATTTGAGGGGGAAGGAAAGGAGTGGGTGAAGGCTTGGAAGTAGGAAGGTCGAGGCACATGGACCAGCTGAACTAGAGCCAAGGGTTGGTGTGGGCCATGGGTGGCGCTTGGAGGGAGGAGGTCTTGAATGCCAGATCCGAGTGTGGGCCGTGTCCTTTGTCCAGGGGAGCCACGGACAGCCTTTGAGCTTTGACTTGGACTGGGTGACTCTCATTATGTGCCTTTGATTGTGATGCCTGGGAAGGACTGCGGGAAAATGGAAACACCAGAACCATTAGGCTATGTCTTCATTATGGGCAGTGGGGGAGAGAAAGAAAGACGAAAAAATCCCCACTTTAGAGGAGTTGGGGGCTGACTGGAATCGTATGGCGAGGGAGCGGGGGAGGGAGGACCGGTGCCAAGCTTTCAGCCTGAAGCCAGCGAAATACAAATACACTCGTGTTTCTTTACATAGCTGAGCATGCTGATGATCTTTAAGAAGTGTTCGTCTGATTTGGCACTTGGTTTCTGGAGGAACAGGAGGAAGAGTTCTCTCAGGCCGGGAATCAAGTTTTAGCTCATGTTGAGGTCATTGTTATTACTTAAGAAAACACAATTAGGGTTCCTGGGGTGGAGACAAAGATCTCGGCTACCCTGGGCTCCTGTCTCGGCTACTGGCCCACGTGGTCAGTGCTCCAGGACACCCTGCATTCCCCTCTGTGACTGCTCGTGTCCTCCCTCCCATATACCCTCCCCCTGAGGGTGGGCTGGACCCCGGGACTCACTTGTCATGAGTAGACCACATAGGACGGCCAAAGCAATGAGTAGCCGCTTCTGCCATGAGGCTACGGACGCTGTGGCTCTTGCCTCGCTCACTCACTCCTGCTCACTGCCTCACTCTGAGGGAAGTTTGCCACTATGTTGGGAGTGCCCCGGGGAGAGGCCCACATGGTAAGGCACTGAGATCTCCAGCCAACAACCCGTACATGAACTTGAAACCAGATCTTCCCAATCAGGCCCTGGGATGACCACAAGATGACCACCTTGATGGCAGCTTGTGAGCAAACCAGAGCAGCTTGGCATCTAGGGCAGCAGACCTGTGCTGGCGTGGTCTAGCCTCCTACGGTGTGTAGAAATGCACGAAGGCATGTGATGCTTATCACAATGGCTGGGAGTCCCCCTGGCATCGAGTAGGTGGGGGCCAGGGACGCTTTTGCTGGTCATAGATATTGTCACACAGTAAAGGATTACCCTGCTTGAAATGCCAGTTGGCTACACCTTTGGGAATTACCAGTTTAGTAGGAGAGCTAAATGTTAATGAATTAACCGGCAAATAAGTAAACAGTTACCAGTTGTATTAACTGCTTGGAGATAGGGTACAGGAAGCTCGGGGGAAATAATATGGCACCTTTCCTAGGTGGGAGACGCCTTTCCTCAGAGGGCTAGGAGGGGACCATAGAGGAAGAAGAGGAACTTCCCTGGGAGAGAGAGCAATGATCAGCTGAACTTGGAACCACTGAGTTGAGGGGAAGGGGTGCCCCAGAGACATGAGGTTGGGATGGAGAAAGATGAAGATTGTTCCAGACAGAGACAATGACATTCCTACAAACCCTGGGAAGGTGGATATTCCCGATATGAGGACTGAAGAAAGGCAGTGTGCAGGTATCAGAGGAATTGGGAGAGATGGCTGAAGCCAGTCACACAGGCCCTGAGAAGCCAGGTTGGGATCCTGGTCTGCATCCCTGGAGTTTTCAGCCCTAAGGTGATCTGACTACATCTGAGATTTAAAAAGATCACCCTAGTGAGACCTGAACATTAATCACAATAGCCCAAGAGAGGGATCAGCAGTTGTGGGACACTGCCAGGGGAGGAGGGGTGGTATGTAACACCACTAAGAGTACCTGATCCTAAACCAGGGGAAGTGAGGACCAGATGGAGGCCCAAACTTCACCTGCACGTAGCCTACTTACATACCTAACCCTGATTTGTACCCCACATCTCTATAATAAAGTAAAGTTATATATAAAAAAAGAAAGATCACTCTGGAAGAATGCAGAAGGGAGATTGGAGGGTGAGAGTGGAAGTGGAGAGACTAGTCAGATGGCTACAGTCCCAGTGCCCAGAGAGATGGTGCTTTCTTGGAGTAGAGGCATGAGGACTATAAGGGAAGGGTGTGCAGGTTGTGAGGACGGCAGGCCTTGGGGTAGACCCAGGGGCAAGAGAGGGGACTGTGAAAGAGGTGAGTACTTGAGACACTACTCGGTAAGTGACAGGCCCTGGAGGCAGGGCAAGGGGAGAAGGGGTGGGGAGTGCAGTCTTGGATGGGGCGAACCTGCAGAGCCTCTGAAACATCCCAGGGGCGGGCCTGGGCTGGAGGCACCAAGGAGAGAGACTGGAGTAGATGGGAGTGGGGACTGGAGTAAGCGAGTTAGCCTGGAGAAGGACTTTAGCAAGAGGAGGCACAGCTCCCCCAGGTCTTGAGGCACCCTGGTTTTAACAGCCAGCAGGGCACTCTGGCCCAGCCAGAGAGACGGAGAAAGAGAAGGGAGAGAGGGACAGGGAAGAGCAGATGGAGCTGCCCAAGACACAGGGGGCACGCCTGCTTCCAAAGTTGCAGTGGGGAGCAGGGCTTCAGGCTGCTGGAACACCGAGTGCGAGGATGGTGTAGATGTCGCTCAGATTTAGAAAGGAGGTCGGCAGTGATGCTGGAGAGAGCCACCTCAGTGGAGCTGTGGGGCAGAGGCTCGTTGGCAGCGTGGGGATGAGGGGTGGAGGACAGGAGTGGGGGCAGTCTGGCAACCCTCGGAAGAAGCCTGTGAGGGAGAAGAGAGAGGAAGTGGGAGTTACAGGGGTGATGTTCATTTATTACAGTTTGGGGGGAAGAGGGTCTGACATCCTCTATACAGACCTGCTTTCCCTGTTACATCACTTCGAAATAACAGCTCATGGCCAGGTGTGGTGGCTCAAGCCTGTCATCCCAGCACTTTGGGAGGCCGAGGTGAGGGGATTGCCTGAGCCTGGGGTTCAAGACCAGTCTGGGCAACTTGGCGAGATCTCATCTCTACAATAAATCAAAAAAATTTGCTGGGCGTGGTAGCACGTGCCTGTAATTCTGGTTACTTGGAAGGCTGAGGCGGAAGGCTCGCCTGAGCCCAGCAGGCTGACGCTGGGGTGACCATGAGCGTGCCACTGTATTCCAGCCTGGGCGACAGAGTGAGACTTTGACTAAAAAAACCAAATAATAAATAACAGCTCATGACATAGAGATCATTACTACAAAATAACCCAAGTAAGAAGTAGGCACTGTTAGCAGCCTTTACGAGGCCCAGAGTGGTGATGTCACTTGCCCAAGGCCATGCAGCTGGTAAGTAGAGCCAGGATTTACCAGGCACTGTTAACCTGAGTCTCACTCAAGAGTCCAGGTCTTAACACCTTGACCTTTGTGCTCGCCTGCCTTTCATTCGAGCCGAGGTCATTGTCTGTTACATGTCTGTCCCCCTGGCATACGCTATGGGGGCAGAGCTATTTTTATGCCTGCCCCCACCCCCGAGCTGATTGTTAAACTTTTACCTGCACGCCACACTGCTTATCCCTGTAGACCACAGGTGGACTGAGCAGAAACCCTCCACCTCAGATACTCCTCTTGAGGGCCTCTGACTCCCCTGGATCCTCCTCCCTCCTGCCTTCCAGTTGGGAGGTCTTCCATCCCTCAGAGACCATGGTGATTGGGGCTCCAATTTGCTGAACTCTGGGGGGCCCACGCAACACGAGGGAGTCAGTGTCACCTGCTACTGCCTTGGGGAGCCCTTGTTGCCCACCTGGAGCAAGACAGCATCTCCAGGCTGGTGGCAAACACTGCCCCAAGCAAGCCCCACGATGATCCCTAAGCCATGGGACCCTCCCCATGGCCACCCGGCAGTCTGTGAGAAGTGATTGGCCCGAGACAGGGCTTGGAAGTGGAGACGGCACAACTCAGGCTCGCCACCACCTGCCAGCCTGTCAGTCAGTCCAGGAAAAACCCTTCTTTGTCCTGGAAGTCGGGAGATGTGGCTACCTAGAAGATGGCAGAAACAACGTTGGTTCTGAGTCAGTCTGTCTTTTGATGTGGGTATGACAGGTACGTGGGGGACAGGCCTGGAGCCTTTAGGTCTGTCCCGAGAGAATCTCAGATCTGCCCCTCACCACTGGGCATCTTCCTCTGCTTCTTTCCCTGTCACCCCTCTCTCCCAGACCACACAGCATCAGCCCCAAGGCTAGACCCGACTTCCAGGGCTGCCACTACACTTGCCGAAATGTAGCTTGGTTTAAATAAGGACAGAAGAGGGAGAGAATAAGGGGGCAGGGAGAAAAGGCCAAGGGCTGTCTCATGCTTCATTTGCAGAGTGCCTCCATGCGCTGGGCTCCCCCTATAGAGGGTGGTATTTTCAGTCCATTTTCCGGATAAGAAAACCGAGGCACAGAAAGAGGAAGCGACCTGCCTGGAACACACAGTGGTGAGGGGGAGGACTGTGATTCTTTCAGGGTAGACTCTAAAAGCTCCAGACCTGGCCCCCATGTTCCTGTCGTGCCCATGTCAAGAGAGAGGCTGACTCTGATCCAACATTGTTTCTGTCACCTTATAGGTAGCCACATCTCCTGAATTCCAAGACGAAGAAGGGTTTCTCCTGGACTGACTGAGAGGCTGATGGGTGGTGGAGAGCCTGGGTTGTTCTGTCTCTGCTTCCCAGCCGTGTCTCGGGCCAGTCACTTCTCACAGGCTCCTGGGTGGCTTCAGGATTATCCTGAGGCTTGCTTGGGACTGTGTTTGCCACTAGCTTAATCAAGGCCAGGCACGTAGCGGGCACCGAGGCTTCTCCTCTCTGCCTCCCCAGCTCAGCCGCTGCGGCTGGTGTCTGGGCCCCTCGTCCCAACCTACAGCCTGCAGCGCCCACTCCCACGTGAACGACTGGCTTGTACATTTCCCCATTCAGCTGATGGTGAGTGCTGTGCTATTTTAAGCCCACATGGAAGTATTTTTTTTTCTATAAGGACCATCTGCTACCGGCCCCAGCCCAGATGATACAGTTAGAGCCTACCCACAGCATCCTCCCCGCCTTCAGACAGTTCCAGGAACAAGGGTGAGTCAGACCCAGCTGAACTCGTCTTGCTAACCCGAGAGCTGGACCGGGCGCCAGCAGAGGGGGCCGTGCACATTTCATGGGGCAGGTACACGCTGCCACCTCCCAGAGATGGGAGAGGGACCCTCGCCCTCTGCCCCAGCTGTGCCCTGCTCCCTCCTAGGGACGGCAGCCTGAGTCACAAGTTCAAGTGCCGATCCTGCAGCTTCTTGTCACGGCAGCTTGTCACAGAGCATGTCACAGAGAAGTTGCCAACAGGGCCTTGGTCAGCCCCCGAGAAAGCACCCTGACTCTAGTTTGGGATGCAAAGAGGGTGGGTCCCCCTCTCTGGGCTGCTTGGGGTGGTGTCCAGGGTAGTCCTCCATCCTGGGCCACTGAGAAGTTGTTATTAGATACACACTGACCTCCCAATATTTGTTCTGGGTGAGAGGTCAGGGCTCAGGCAAGAGCTCTCTGCTTTGCTCACCTTCCCTCTCCTTCCTCCCCTCCTTTCCTCTTCCTTTCTCAGCTCCTGATGACTTGCTGTGAGCAGAGAAAGACAGGGCAGAGACCCCAGACAGACTCTGAACCTGGGCCCTGCACCTTACAGGCGGTATGGTCCAGGGCCAGGTATGCTTAATCCCAAGCCAGGTATGCTTAATCCCTCTGAAAAATGGGGATAGTGAGCATTATGGGGACAATGCATGGGAAGAATCGGTATACAGCCTAGCTATTATTTTCTTTACCAACAGGAAATTCAAAGGGTCTGCCCTTCGAATTGACGGAACAGTTGTGCGAGTGTTTGAAAATACTGGGTCTGTAACTTGGAAAAGCAGCACCATTCTCAGTTCACCTTGGCCCCTCCCCACCTGAGAGCTGGTTATTTTTGCCAGAGGGACCCCGGGTAGGAAATGCATGGGTGACAGTTAATTTTATACTGACAGTGTAGGGCCCGGCCTGCTGTGGTTACGTCACCGTTGGATTATAATACCCATCATTGCCATTGCTGGACCCCTAAACCAGGACTACTTGGGGCGCTTCCCCCTTCTGACCACTCCTTTCCCTCGGGGGCAGTGGCCTGTGCCTGGCTGTCCCTGCACCTCACTCACGCTGTGGGGTCACTGTGTCTTGCTGTCCCTCAGCTCTGTTGGGGGCATGCGTCCTTCCGCAGGCCTGCAGTGCCCCACGAGCAGGCGAGGGCCGAGGCCCAACAGCTCGACTTCCTGTCCCCGAGTCTATCTGCCGCTCCTCTGTAGAGTCCTACAGTTTATCTGTGGTCAGTTTTCTTACCCATTTCCTGCCAGCTGCTACTGGTTTTTTAGTCAGCTCTGACAGCGGGAAAGGACGCAGGCTGCTGGGCCGGGTGATTCACCAGATCAGGCCAGCAGGGACTCCAGATACTCTTGGTCCCCTGACCTCAGCGAGTGAGACACAGAAAAGACCCATGGCACATTCACTGTGAACCTAAAGCGAATCAATCTCTCTCTCTCTCTCTCCATCTCTCTCTCTCTCCCTTTCTCTCTCTCTCTCCCTTTCTCTCTCTCTCTCTCTTTCTCTGTGTGTGTGTGTGTGTGTGTGTGTGTGTGTGGTATAAGGGATTTTTTTTTATACACCAAAGTCAAAATAAATGGTTTCATGTTCTGAGAAGTCAGAACGTAACTCCAGGCTGAGCTTGGCCCATTTCATGGGGAGCCCCGAGCTCTCTCTGAAGTGTAACTGTGGAGTTTTCTGTGCCTCAGATTAGGATATTATAGTCACATTTTAAATTTCATTTCTTGGGATTTCCAGTAATGATGGGAAAGCCCCCTATTGCAGTAAATAGAAAACTTTGAATGTGTCCATTTTTTTCATGGTGTGAAAGGAGTTGCCCGGAATGTTAGTAATCACCGAGTCGAGTGTCTTTCGCTGTCTGGGTGCTGCTGCTCCATGTGGCTCCTGTCCAGACAGCGGTGCCCCTTGGAGGGCGGGCTCAGGATCAGCCTGGGCAGTATCACTCGGGAACTTGTGCAACATGCAAGATGCAACATCGTAGCCCCACCCAGGCCTGCAGAGCTGGGGCCTCTGGGTGTGGGGTCCCCAGTCTGAGTCTCACCCAATTCTCCAGGTGGCTCTACTGCCTACCCCAGTGTGAGAGGCGACACTCTAGACTTCATTGGTAGATTTTATTAATTTGATCAATAGAAGTAAGTTGTGGGAAATAAAATGATACTCCAGTGCAGAATTAAATGACCCATTGCACACATATCACTGACCTTCTCTTGGGTACTAGGCTGGACACAGCTTGGGACCACCTAGCCAAGTCCCTGTCCTTAGGATCCCAGTTTGGAGGAGGCAGAGGAAGCAAGGAAGGATGCCACATAATCTGGAGAAGTCCTGGTTGCTAGGAGAGGCCAGTGGGGCCTGGGGCCCAGAAGGAGCTCATGGAAGTAGTGGGTAAGACCCGATCTGCTTCATGGGAATCAGATGAGGGGGAGGGAGATAGTTGGGAGGTTATCATGTAGGAGGAAGTACTGAGAGTGGCCTTATAGTTTTGGGGTTCAGCCCAGCTGTGACGCTGCTTAGCACAGTCCTTGAACCTTTCTTAGCCTCAGTTTTCTCATCTGTATGGTGGGTTTAATGATATTTCCTTCTATGATTGTTCTTAAATGAGGTGATACGTGCAAAGTGCTTAGCACAGCCCTCACTAAACTCAATAAGGAAATAATAATTCTTGCATTTGAAGGCAATGGGGAACCATCGAAGGGGTTTTAGCCACTAAGTGACATGAACAAAATTCTTAAATAATCCCTTGGACATTTAGGCCAGTATAGGCTTTTTGTTTACCATCAAATGAAAGTACTGCTAATATTTCAAGATATCATGTTTAAATTTGTCTGAGAAAATATCTGAAATCCTAGAAGTCTTCCTCTTTTTCCATCACCACATTTTTAAACTCTAATATTGACCAAATGCAGATCCTAAAATCTGACCACTTTCCAAAACAGTGTTCCTTTTGATAGAGCAAAATCACAGAACAACACTTCACTTTTTTTCCTTCTGAAGAAGTTACAAGGCCCAGGATACAAGAAGATTGTGGCTTCCATTGACTGCGCCCTCTCCAGCTGGCCCATAAACTCCCCAGCTCCTGCGCAGCACCCACCTCTGGATGTGTCTGATGGAGTGGCCTGTACTCCACTTCTCGGGGAACAATTCTGAGCCAAGATTTGCTCCGTTCAACGGTCAAAAACACTAAGCCAGAGAAGCAGCGGATGGCAGGGAGTGAGCCATAAGGACCTGCTTCCGGAATGGTGTGTGTAAGGTTCCACCTGATATTTTGCTTCCATTCAAAAGCAGCCCGAGGACCGGAAGGTTTCCGTCTAGTGGGAGAAATGCCAGAACCAATGATTGCACACAGGCCAGGATATATAGTGACCTGCAAGGATAAATACTCTAAAGTGAGAAACTTGGTCCTGCAGAGTCATACAGGGCTCTGAAGCCACTGTGAAGGTTTCTATCCAGAAGTATGTTTTACACAAATCTTTTTCTTTCTAAGCAATTCTCTAACTGCTGGCTTCGGAAGGAGGGGCGGGGTTTCAAGTGGGGCACCTAGAAGTGACAAGTTGCCCACATGTGGAGGCAACACAGGCCACCAGGTGCGTTTGCAGGAAAATGTGTGCAGCTGCCGCCCCACGTCCAAGGTGTGTGGTCCAGGGCGAGCTGGGTGCTAGTCTTGGCATGGGCACCTAATTCCTGTCATCTGAAGCATCTATCTCAGTTTCCCTATCTCTAAGATGGGACCAGATCTGACTTTCCTGGTTCTGCCAAAACTCCTGGGCCAGCCACTAACTGGCCAGGAACGTGTTGCACTGCTGTGTCCAGGGTACCAGACAGTGCCTTGCTATTTCCTGCTCAAAGTTTTCTGAGAATTCGTCAGATAAGGGCCATCAATGCCCGCCACCCTCTTTCTAAGAGGAAACGATCCCATTAGAAGAGGGCCTCTTACATTCAGTGCTCCCAGGTATTGAGCTAAAATGAGCTCCCACGGCTCTGGTTGGGCTTCTTCACAGCCTCCCAAGTGCTCCTGCTGATCCACAAGTCAGAACCACCACTGCCCTGCTTAGTTTCCCCTAAGAATGCCTGTGGGTAGATGCTGACGCTCCTCCCAACACTTGCCCACCATTTCCCCCTTCTGCAGGTATGTGGCAGTAGCACAAAGCAGCCCAACATTCTCCAGTTAGGCTGGGCTCCTCCCAAATCCCAGGGCCTCTGCAACTGCCTATCCTTCTCTGCATGCCCTTCTCTCTGATCAACTCCACAAACTCCTCTTCATCCTTCAGAACCCAGCTCTGTGATCATCCCATTGAAGTCTGTTTTGTGTTGCTAAAAGGAATAGCTGAGGCTGAGTAATTTATCATGAAAAGAGGCTTATTTGGCTCACGATTCTGCAGCCTGTACAAAAAGTATGGCCCCAGCATCCGCTTTCAGTGAGGGTCGCAGGAAGCTTCCAGTCATGATGGAAGGGGAGCTGGTGCATCACATAGTGAGAGAGGGAGCAAGAGAGAAGGGCAGGGGGTGCCGAATCATTTTTTTTTTTTTTTGAGTTGGCGTCTCACTCTGTCACCTAGGCTGGAGTGCTGTGGCCCACGCCTGGCCACCCCAGCGTCGACCTGCTGAGCTCCGGAGATTCTTCCACCTCAACCTTCCAAGTAGCTGGAACTACAGGTATGCGCTACCACGCTCAGCTAATTTTTGATTTATTGTAGAGATGAGGTCTTGCCAAGTTACCTGGCCTGATCTCGAACCTGTGGGCTCAGGCAATCCACTCGCCTTGGCCTCACAAAGTGCCAGGCTGAGCCACCAAGCCTGGCCGCCGGATCATTTTGACAAGATTTTACAAGAATAGAGAAGCTACTCATGGCCCCAGCATGGTCCTAGGCTGTTCACAAGGGATCTACCCCTATGACTCAAACATCTCGAAACAGGCCCACTACAGACACTGAGGATCAAATATCCACATGAGATTTAGAGGAGACAAATATCCAAGAGATACTATCCCTCCTGGGAAACCTTCCTTGACCCCCTAATGCCCCCAGAAACAGATTCCCTCCATCCACAGGCTCAGTGTCAGGTATGGGGCAGCCCTGAGACCTTTTCTCGTCACCTACACAGGCCAGCTGGAACATAGACTAATCTTCCTTGGTTCTACTTCACCTCCAGACTCCTGTCCCTCCCACAAGGAAGTCTGGAATTCCTGTTCCAGAAAGCCCTGCAAGATGCAGGCTGAGGGCAGGGAGAGCTGACACAGAACCTGCAGACAGTGGAGACGCCTTCTCAGGCTTCAAGCAGGTTGCATCCAATACAGGGAGGGGGCAGGGAGAGGCCAGTGCTTCCTAGGGTGGCCTTAGGCCTTGGGGAGGACGGAAAGCCATTGGATCCCAAGGGTTCCTCTGCCCTTGCTGTCGCCTTCAGGAGGGGGTGGTGGCCCGTGAGAAAGGAAATGGAGACAGGGCGGGAGGTCCTGGCAGCCCGTGTCCTATTCCTGCCCCAGGCGACTGGCTTGTGACATTCAGATAGCTCCCTGGGTCTGGTTTTTCCTGTTACTGAAATTGCTGCAGCATGAAAATTTCTCTGGACTAGGTCAGAAGTGGCAGTTGGGTGAGTATGCCCATGTGTGTAATGTCTCAGTTTAAAGAAACAGGAAATTCAGGATTTGTATCAGCACCAGTTCAAACTCCATAGCCCATGCCTTGTTTCCTAGAAAGGAAGAGGGTGGTCATGTGGGAGGCTGCCCCCGCCAGTGAGATCTGAGATGACATGAGAGGGAGGCTGGGACCCCAGTGAGGTCAGGGATGACATGGAAGATGGGGCCTCCTAGTGAGGTCAGGGATGAAATTGGCGGCTTGGCCCCCTAGTGAGGTCAGAGCTTTGGCCTCGAGAGGAAGGGGTTTCTGTCCTAGGCTTTGGCCCATAGCAGTCTCCTGACCCCTGGGTTTCTGTTTTCTTCTCTGCTAGAATGAGGCCAAAGGCCTGTGCCTGCTGGCCTGGAAGGATCTGGATGGGGGATGACTAGCTCTTATCAAGGAAACTCTGGATGCTGGGTCTTGTCTGGCCTGGAAGTTTGTGTCGTCTCTGCTCTGGGCAATCTCAGGTTAAACACACCAGAGTGAAGTGCAGAGTGACTCTGGAAGGAAGGAGGGGTTACACAGAGTGGGGAAGGACTGGGGCAGCCATAGACCTGGTGTCTGGAGCTTCCTGGGACCAGGAAGGCAGGGCCATTTCCTTTATAGATGAGGAAACTGAGGACTGGAGAAGCTGAGTGCATGGCCCGGGGTCCCAGGGTTCTTAGCTGTTTGACACTGGCCTCTGGGCAAGGCTTCTCTGTGTCTGCCTGCTATTCCTTATCTGCTCTAATGATTTGGGAGCCCAAGTAGGAGGCAGCTTTTTTGCACAGGGAAGAAGGAGGCCTGGGGCAGCCAGGTGGGCCTGAGTCCTGCCTGCTTGGCCTAGGCCCCTCCCTGAAGTTCTTGGTAACTAGTGAGACTCGCCTCTACCCCATCTCAGCCTGGACACTTGGCAGAACTCAGCCCCTCTGGAGGCGCCCCTGACCCCTGATGGGAGGGGGGACTAGGGCAGAGTGCAGGGAGTCCAGAACAGCTCACACTGCACAAACCCTCCCTACACCAATTCCCCCTCAGCTTGTTCCACTTTCAAAAATAGCTAATGAGGAAATTAATTTTGTCACCCAGATGTATTCAGTAAAAACATGTCAGGGAAAGACAATTAACCTCTGCACTGATAAATCCTTCCCAAATTAATGAAGTTAACATTTGTAGATGTTGAGAGATTCATTTGGGGAGAGAGGCCCTAAATCTGAGCTTCCTCCAGGCTGAGAAGGAGAGGCTGGGGTTGGGAGAGGGAGGGAGAGAGAGAGAGAGAGAGAGAGAGAGAGAGAGAGAGAGAGAGAGAGATGGGGGTTAGGAGAGCAAAGAGACAGGGAAAGACAGGGAAAAGAATGGTGGGGAGGGAACAAGAAGAAGAGAGGGCAAGAAAAGGCAGAGAGAGAGAGAGAGAGAGAGAGAGGGAGGGAGAAAGAGAGAGAGAATGAGGCGGAACAGGTGAGAGAGGTGAGCTTAGGGGGAACTTTGCTGTGATCATTTCTGAGTATTTATCTCAGTCAAGGCATTCACTTGCAGTTGGTTTCTGAGCAGGAGACTTGACAACTTAAACCAAAGAATGAAAAAAGTTGAGATATTTTTAAGTTGTGAAGATTTCAATCCCACCTTGACCAAGCTATCTCTCTTCTGAACGATTCTGGTCTCCTTTTTCCTGGGGAGCTCAGGCAGGCCCTGAAAGTCAGGTTGCCAGCAAAAGGGGGCTGACTGGCTAGATGGGTGACTGGTCCTGTGTTTTCCCTACAGCCACAGTATCTGGTCCTGGAGCACCGCATTCAGCTTCTCCTCTCTTAGCAGTCATGCTGAAGACAGCAACATCTCAGAAGAGGCTAGTCTCTACCTGGGTTGGATCTTTTTATCCCAGGTTGATACTGGCTAGAAAAGACAGGAAACCTTTGAGCAGGGGGAGAGCCAGGTCAAGGGGTGTTGGCAGGCTGTCACTGATGTGGAAAGGGGTCAGTGGGGAAATGACAGCACAGCCTGGACCCTCGTCTGAGGAGACCCAGCTTACGAAGTAAGTCCAACTTTGTACCCTTGGAATGGAGGTTGAAACAGAAACTTCCCTGGAGACTTTCAGCTTTGTAGTTGTCGGGTTGGATGGCTGAGGGGCCGTGTAACCTTTTGGGATTCTCTCACCTCTAAGACTTAAGTCTGGCCTTGTTCTTGTGGTGTTGGCAGGCAGAAGTCACCTGCAGAAACTTGCTGTCATGCTTTTCTTTCCAGAGGGTGTGATCTAGCCAAAGGGACTGCTTTGCTCTCATCTCTTACCAAAAAAACACCAAACAACCCTTTATTTCTTCCAAGTGTATGAAATGCAAACAGGCCTCAAAGCAGTCATCATCTCAAATCCTGTCAAATGACCAATTCTGGACAGTAGGTGCTGAGATGCTTGGGGACTTGGTATTGCTGTGTTGAGCTCATTGACCAAGAGGCAAGGAGGAAATGGGGACAAGACTCAGGTGCAGGGATTTTCCAGAATGACTAGTCAACAAGAGGGGAGGAATGGGAGGCTGGGCGCCCCGAGACTTGACTGGAGTTAGACCTGGGCCCCATTTTGGAAAACTGAAAAGGGATGGAGGAGGCTTTTGGGGAAGAGTCAGTGATGGGAGATGGCTGAAGTGGGGGCACAGCCTTGAAAAGGAGGAGGCTACCTACTTTGTTTCTACATTTGAAGAAATGCCGGCCAAGTTAGTCTCACAAACACTGTGGGCACAGATGGAAGACAACAAGATATTGGGTATCTGGAGCTGGATTTTCCGATGACTGGGTTCTTACTAATCTAATCTTCCTAGGCAGAGTGACAAGCTTGCAGATAGCAGGGAGTGATAGATGTCACCTATCTTGAGTTCAGTTTGGCCGTTGCTCCACACTTCGTGGCAAACCTTTCCTCAACCTCAAACCCAGAACTAAAGAGAACATTTGTCCAGTTTTCTGGATCACAAGCTGAGGAGCCCAGAGCCTCCAAGTGCCCACCTACACAGAGCAGGGTCTCAGAGTGACATCTCAGGGGCCCAGGCCTGTTTGATGGTGACATACCACCCAGGAACAGAAGACTTGTCCTTGTTTTGCAGAGGACACCCAATGTGAGTGGGAAGGGGGCGGGTCAGCCTGGGCAGAGAGGATCTGAATTCATGAAGCTGAGGCGAGAGGGTCCAAGTGCATGGTGGGGCTAGAGGCACATGCTGGGGGTGCTGTCTGGGTCCTGGCTGGCTTCAGGCCCATTCCAGTGCCTCCTCCGTGCCTGGCACTGAGCTGGTTGTAGATCTCATTCCATATCCCAAAGGAAGCAGCGAGTCTGGTACTGCTGGGTGAGCACAAGCCCAGGGGTGCCCACCTACTCCAACGCTGAGCTCTCTCTGCCTCCCACAGGCCACCCACCCCCAGGCCGCAGCCTCCAGAGATGAGTAAAGGACTGAAAAATTAGAACCATAAGGAAAGTTTGGGGGAAGATGAGACTGCAGGATGATGGTTAAGCCTGCAAGCACATGAAGATTAGGGCTTTTTACAGTATGGGTGTTAGGTGGGTGGTTCTCTCTCTTCTGCTCTGGACAGAACACAGGAAGCTGGTTTGGACGACGGCAGGGAAGCTTTGAATTGAGGAGAGAAAGAGAATTTTATCAGTGAGGGTCACCCATGCAAACGAGTGACTAGTGGCAGCTCCGTGCATGGGAGCTCTTACAGATGGGTAGGTGCTACCTGATATGGGAGGCCCTGGAAGTCCCATAGGCTGGGTGAGAATCCCAGTCCAGTCACTGAGTCAGTCCCAACCTCAGTTTACCCATCTGTGTATTGACACAAGAGTTTCTACCTCATGAGATTACTGTGAAGATCCCAGGAAATGTTGTATCTTAAAAATGTGTTTTCAGTTCTGAAGTACTGCATGAGTGAACCCCCACCGCACATGGGCACACACCAGCGGACGCCCTGGTCCAGACGAGTGACTGAGTACTTTGGGGAGTGCTCTGCCCCTCTCCTAAGCCCGCTTCTCCCTGGCCCGTCTCAAGTCAGCATGCATGGAACCCAGGGAAGCCATGAGGTGAGTCATCCCTCCCAGCCTTGCCCTGATCTTTCTTGCCCTTGCCTAGAAGTGGATGGGACTGGAAGCAGCAGGGCAGATGCAGGGAGAGGTGGAGAATGTAACCAATACAGCGACACTCACGGTCTAAGACCCAGGGGCACCAGCGGTGGTAGCTTTCTCAGAGTGGGGCCCTATTACACAATCAGGACTGGATGGTCACCAGGAGCCTTCCCAGAGCGGAGCTAGAGGCCCAAAAACTTTTTAGCTGTGGTGGCTCCAGGCCTGGCCTGCCCCCTCACCCCGTAAACCTGCTACACCGGCCCCCCTGGCTTGGCCCCTGTCTTGGGGCTGACCTGACCTTGGGGCGCTCCCTTCTCTCTTGTCTTTGCTGACCCTGCAGGCCAGCCCTGCAGCTCCAAGGGGTTAATTAACAGCCACACAGGGCAGGCGGGTGGTAACAAAAGGGGAAAATGTGGGGAAGTGGCAAAAGTTGAAGAAATCTCACAGGGCTCTCACAGCTGGGGCCTCTAGTTCCCAATTCTCTGAGATGGTGCCTGGGGGCCCTTGGCCTCAGGCTCCCCTTCCACCCCTGCGGGCGAGGGCACAGGTTCCTCTCCCCAGGCCCATCCTCCTGGGCACCTCTGACTCAGCTGCTTCTGCAGCCTGCAGATCCTTCATAAGTGGCCACGGGGCTGACGGTCTGGTCAGGGATCGATTGCATTTCTCAGCTGGTCGGCACGGGGTGCTTCCTACTCAGAGGCCAAGAGACAGAGTCTGTTGGAGGTCAACTGACGAGTGTTGTCCCGAGCACATGGCCAGTGGTGTGGCTGGGATCCAACCCTGGCCCGCAGGGTGGCTCCGCAGCCAAGTTCTTTACCTCTGAGCTCCGCTTCCCATAGGGGGCCCAGGAACGGGGTGGGAGGGCCCATCTAGAAAGGCGACCGTGCTTGCATTGGAGTTTAGTTTCTATCCCTTCCATGGTGAGAAGCAGCAACAGCCTCAACCTGGGGAGACACAGACATGGCTGGTCCCTGTGGGTGGCCATGCGGGGACCCAAGAGCACTGGAAGCCCTTGCAGCAATCCCTTCAGGGAAGCAGCCCTAAGCCCAGGTGGAGCAGGCCCTGTCTTGAGTCTACCTTTGAGTCCTCGCTGAGATGTGAGCCCATGGTTCATGCTCATCCACCTGGGAGCCTCTACCCTGGGATCTCCTTCCCGGTCACTCCTGACTGTCCAGGACTTTCACATCTCTGGCCTGAGTACAATCACATTGAGTTTAAAAAGCAAGCCCCATTTCTAGGGAGGCAGCGTCAAGAAACCTCATGAGGCGGCAAGGAAGCCTGTGGAGAGGGAGGTCACAGGCTTGTGGGTCAGCTGGTGAAGTCCTGGTGGTGGTCTCCTCCCCATCATCCTCCTGAGGGGTCTTTTTGGGAACAGGGAGGAGATTCTGACAGGCTGGTGGTGGGTCCTTGGGCAGAGGTTTCGAGTTTAATTTTACTGTGACTATATTTGGCATTATAGAGAGAAAGTACAATAACAATGATCACGGTAACAAAATCACTTATTAAACACCTACTGCATGCCATAGCACAGATTCCAGTGTAATCCTTATTATGATTTTCACGTTCCCATTTTATTGATGAGGACATTGGGATACAGAGAAACTTGATAACTTGATTGAAGTCCCACAGCTGGAGAGAGGCAGAGTCAGATTCAAATCTGAGACCTCTGAGCCACATGCTGGCCCCTCACTTATGTGGCTTCTTAACTCTGTCGCTCCATCCTTCGAGAAAAAGCTGGAGTTTTCTGATGGTGAAGTAGATTTATCAGTTTTGGGTCTTTTTTTAATTTGGTAGAGACACGATCTCACCACGTTGCTGGTCTCAAACTCTGGGCTGCCTCAAGCAATCCTCTTGCCACAGCCTCCCAAAGCACTGGGATTACAGGCAGGTAGATTTATCATTTCAAAGCTTTGCCTCATGCTGATGCTAGAAAAATTGATTATTTACCTCAGATTTTATGGGAGACTTAACCATTTGCCAGTTCATGTGGGGCAAGGTGACACTATGGAGAAACGCCAGGCAATCGAGCTGTGCAGAACCAAGTCTAACTCCAGCTCAGTTATTTTTTAGCCATGTGACCTTGGGCAAAGTTCTTAATCTCCCAGAGCTCCAGTTTCTTCACCTGTAAAATAGGTGAAATAATAGCTTCTGGGCAGTTTTATTAGTTTGCTAGGGCTGCCATAGCCAAGGATTACAAACTGAGTGGTTTAAAAAACAGACATTTATTGTCTCACTGTTCCAGAGACTAGAGTCTGAGGTCAAGGTGTCAGCAGGTTTGGTTCCTTCTGGGTCTGTGAGGGAGACTCTGTTCCGGGATTCTCCTCCAGCTTCTGGTGTTTTGCTAGCCATCTTTGATGTTTCTTGGCTTATAGAAGCATCACCGCGCTCTCTGCCCAAGTGGCTGTGCTATTGGAGGTAAGATGAAATGTCACAAAATGACCTGTGCTGGGCTGAAATGTTGGCTCCATTGAGACAGAAATGTGTCCCGTGGCCCAAGCACAATCTATATGACAGACCTCTGGGGAGAAGTGAGGAAAGAGTGGGGGGAATGCCTGGTTTCTCTCCTTAGCTGGGGTAAAGATCATACCCTCTGCTTGGGCCAGGTTGGACTGCGAGACTGGGTATCAGCTCTAAGACCTACACGTGGGTTTTCTGAGTACCCCTAATGGAAGTGAGTCAGCGAGCTGATAAGGACGATGCTGCCAACTCTGTGTTCCACCAAGCTCATTTTCTAAAATTTCATTTTGAATTGACAAATAATAATTGTATACATTTATGGGGTGTGATGTGATGTTTTGATATATGTTTACACTGTGGAATGACTAAACCAAGCTAATTAACAAATCCATCACTTCACATACTATTTTTTGCACAGAATGGTGACTATAATAAATAACAATGTATTGTATATTTCAAAATTGCTAAAGAGTGGATTTTAAATGCCAGCTCCACCCTCTATAGTCAGGCGTGGACACAGCCCACAACTCCCCTTAAGTAACAAACAGTAACACACACACACACACACACACACACACACACACACACACACACGGAAATAGACACATGGCCCAATACTGAAGCCATACCGCTGTTTGGTTAAATGCTGGCTGTTTACTCAGTTGTGAGTGGGCGTGCTTAGAAGATGAGCAACATGCTAGTGAAATTCCCTTCTATACTGGGCTCCCGCAGTTCAGCCCAGACAAGTACAAAGGGCCGAGATCATATATGGGCATGGTATGGCAATGTGTGTGTGTGTGGGGGGGTGGTAGGGAGCTCACTAAAGTTAGATGGGCAAAGCCATGGTGATAAAAATTTATCTACCACCACTGTAATCTAATAACAGAAGCTATCATGTGTCTGCTATATGCCAGATACTTTGCTAGCATCTCTGTGCAAGGCATGTTATTATTTCCATTTCCAGAAAAGAATCTAGTCTTCAGAGGACTAAGTGCCCTTAAATCTGTGGTCTATCTTATTCTTTGCATGGATCTTTTACACATGCATGATGTTACATTGTCATTTGGAAAGTACTCAGCTACTGAGTTTTATGGATCTTTCAGATGTTGTTATATTTCATTGGGCAACAGTCAGAAGCCACGTTCATTAATATCACCATTAATGTCAACTGAAAAGTCTTAGAAAGCTCTCAAGCACAAGTTTTCCAAAATTCTAATTTTTGTTGGAAATCTCAGATTTTATTATTGACAATAAATACTGTTAGTTGTCTTCCTGGAATGAACAGGCCTATTTGTTTATTTTTCAAGAGGATGTCTGCCAAAGAGCTAAGTCTGAAGAGCCCTGGTTTGTCAGTTGTCAGGTAAAAATGGTGTTTTGGGAAATGGTGGCTAGTTTAGCTTGTAACTCACATAAGTGCTTACCCTCTAGTCTACTCATCACATTGCAGCATAGCAGAAGGGCTGATGTGTTCTTCCCATTTCAGCACGCAGAATGTTAAAAAAAACACCATGAATAAATTAAGTAGCAAGACACAATGAAATTAATATTTTTTCCTGCTTCATCAAGAACATACTTCAATGAAACTGGCATGTGTGGCAGGAAAAAATACAGTGACCATTAGTGTAATTTGGTGCCACTGCCATTGCCTTGATTTGTGTGGTTTCACCCACCATTGCTTTTGTATTATGTATACAAATATCACCACAGGGAAATGAAACAATATGCTCCCCTCACTTGCACTTTCTCTCTCTCTCCTCTCCTCTTTTTATCTGTAACTAGGCCTCTGTCTTTATTTTTAGCCCATTCTTTCCCATTCTTTCAGGCTGTCTCTGTCACATTGTCTTTTCTGACACTGTTTCTCTTTTCCTGTCCCTGACTCTCACCCACTTGCCTTCTCTTCTACCCCCTCCTCCCACCCTCTCTCCTGGGTGCCTGGATCCATGTGAGACCCATGTGGAACCCCGTGAGGGTGTGTGTGGACATCACTCACCTCAGTGGGAAGGATTACTGTTGTAAAACATCTCACAAATAAAGAACAGTTAGCAGCTGTCCCTCTGGAGGAATCCCTTTCTTCAACCCCTCAACCCAGAAGCCTTCCAGCACTGAGCAGTAGCCTGGCAGACACTGAGAGTGCTGAGGGACCTTTCTCACTTCCTCCTAGGCCAGGCTGTTCTGCTGTGTGTCTTCCATTTGTGGGAGGGAGAGAGATACCATCTTGTCCTTCTTGTTTTGAGGCAGCTTGGATTTGGTGCTTGTGTTGAACAAATTAGTCTAAAGAGAGTCTTAGGCCTTTTGTCTCAGATATGCTTGCTGTGTAAATATTTTAATCTGAATCATCAGTTGAATAATCACAGTTTGTCTCAGGGAGGCTTTGCAGGATGACCTGCAGAGATGGACACCCTTGCCCCTCCTGGTGCCCTTTGAACCCGCCCTTCCCCTACCTCTGTCCCATCAAATTTTCCTCCCCTTTCCCCATTTTTCCTATCCCAATCTATGTTTCTACAAGCTACAGACCTGGCTATTTTTTTGAGGAAAAGCAATCAACATTTATCAAACTCTGTATGTGTGCCAGACAAGGTCCCAGGGACTTTTTTTCTGTAGAGAAAGGATCTCACTATGTTGCCCAGGTCAGTCTCAAACTCCTAAGCTCAGGCAATCCTCCTGCCTCAGCTTCCCAAAGTGCTGGGATCACAGATGTGAGCCACTGTGCCCAGCCCCAGGGACTTTAGACACATTCCTTCATGGAGAGCACATGGGCCACTCCAGAAGTAGCTATGATTTTATCATTCCCATTTTAAAGATGAGCAAACTGCGACGTGAGGAGAGAGGATAGTGACTTGCTGCAGGCTGTGCTGTCAGCCAGTGGCCTGGTTGCAGGATTGCAGCCACAGTTGTTGGAGGTCAGAGGAACTGGCAGCAGACAGAAAGGCCAGAGTGGTTACATGTGTGTGCATATGCATACTTGTGTGGGTGCACATGTGTGTGCATGTGCATGGGGCAGGACTGTGGTTGAGGAGAGTCATGCCATGAGTGTGGTGCCAGTGTTGGGGCCAAGTGTGGTGTTCTGGAAAGACATCCTGAGGAGTCTGGCTATTGTCTTGCAGGACATGAGGAGATGTGGCGATTGGACATAGGAAAGAGTGCCATCAGGAGTGTTTTCTGGAAACCTTGCTAAAGTTTGGGGGATGGATTTGGGGGAGAGGAGGGAACCAGAAGAAAAAGCTCAATTATGAGACCATTGCAAAAAGCCAGAGAAAGCCTGTGATGGTTGGCGGTGGTCATGGGGGTGGGGAATATGAGTGCCTGAGATGAAGGGGCAGGATCTCTGGGGCCAGGTCATAGACAGGATGTGGGTGCTGAGGTCGAGGGGGAGTCAGAGTGGTGCTGGGGCTTCTGGCTAGGATGCTGTGTATGTGCTGACCCTTCCCCAGGAAGGAGGACACAGGGCGGCAGAGGAGGGCTGGGTCTGGCAGCAAACAGGCTTTGAATCCAGGCCTTTGAGACACTAAAGCTTCAATTCTCTTTTCTCCTGCCCCAAAGCTACAGGAATGGAAGTGAGCACTGGGTCCTTGGGGGTATTTAAGCCTAGTCAGATGACCTGATTAATGGCCTCAGCTTAGTCGTGGGTCACCAGAACCCAGGATGTGAGTAGGGCAGGGGAGACCACCTGTCCATGGGATCTCCTCTGTTTGTCCCACACAGTGTTTGTTCATCCTGTGGAAATCACTTTGGAGCTGACAAGCAGTATTTCAGCGCCTTGTCACCACCGCCTGATGCATCTAATTAGTCCTGCCCTCCAGCTGACAAGTATCAGCCCCTCTGCCTAAAAGACAGTTTCCCCCTAAGTACTTCCCTCTGGCAAAGCTAAATATTAATTATCTCCCTTTATTTCATGATTATTCATGGGCGCTAATGTCACCACATCGTGGAGTGAGAAGTCAGCGCCGGGAGATATGAAACATTGGTGAGTCGCAGGGAGCCACTGAGCACCCCTGACATGTCGAGAGATGCTCGTTGCCTGGGGAGCTGGCCAGCTGTCACTGCAGGGGCCTCTGAGCCTTGGCCATGCTGGCTGCCATCCCAGGTGAAATTGCAGGGTCATAGGGAAGACGAGAAGTTAGCTCATCCTGGGTACTCAGGTGAAAAACCCTCTATCGGGACCCAAGTTGGAGATAATTCCGACACGACTTGCCTGAGAACATGCCTGCATGTTGAACACGTGTCTACAGGGGACCCAGGACATGCCAGGAGACATGCTGACACTGGAGAGAGAATGAGTCCGTGTGTGTGTAGGAGGAAGCTTAAAATTGACAGTAGTCTGTATCATAGAACTGCCCATTGTGGTGTGTGGATTTGTGTGTGTGTGCATGGGGTGGGGGGTGTTTTGCTCATTGGTGATGATTCCCCAACTGATAGAAAGTAAAAGCAATAATGTACTTTGAAGAAAGGTTCATTTCTTTCCCTTTTTTTTTTTAAGAGATAGGCTCTTGCTCTGTCATCCAGGCTAGAGTGTAGTGGTGCAATCATATCTCACTGTAGCCTTAAGCTCCGGCCCCAAACGATCCTCTTGCCTCAGCCTCCCAAGCAGTTGGGACTACAGGTGCATGCCGCTGTGTCTGGCTAAGATCCATTACTTTGTGTGGCCCACTTTCTTGGCATACAGGTGCTCACTAAGTATTCGCTCTTTGGTGGAGACATGGGCTGGTCAGGCTGCTGCTTGCTTCTGTCCCACTCCGGTATGTGTTGTTGCTTCAAAGAGCATTGCAGCCGGGCTTGGTGGCTCAGCCTGTAATCCTGCGCCTTTGGGAGGCTGAGGTGAGTGGATCGCCTGAGCCTGCGGGTTCGAGACCCGCCTGGACAGTGAGACCTCATCTCTACAATAAAATAAAAAAATCAGCCGGGCATGGCAGTGCGTGCCTGTAATTCCGGCTACTCGGAAGGCTGAGGCAGAAGGATCGCCGGAGCCCAGCAGGCGAGGTTGCGGTGGCCAGAAGCGGCCACTGCACTCCAGTCTGGGTGACCGAGTGAGACTCCAACTCAAAAAAAAAAAAAAAAAAAAGAGCAACCTTGCGTTGAAGGTGACGGAGGTGGGTGGGTCAGTATGGAGCCTGGAGCATCCAAATAGCAGGCAGAGAGAATAGCCAGTCATTCTAATTACTTCCAAGTAATGTAGCACATCTGTAATTATAATATGAGGTCATCTTAATTAGAATGACGTTAAATAATATTTAATTAGACACCATCCCATCTTTTAGACACTTGTCATAGTTCAAGTGGAAAACCTTCCACCTTCTCAGGTGAACTTGTAAAATCTCATTCTTGTTCAGGTCTCTCTCTCTTCCTCAGGGCTCAGGCTTGTGCACTGGCCACCCTAGTGCGTCTGCCATGCAGAGGGAGAGCCGCAGATGGAGATGGTCTCAGGGAGGAACTGGAAAGGATTTAGAGGGGGTCAGTCCCCTCCCTCCCTTGCTCAGGGGAGCCTCCCTTTCATACAGCATGGATAGTCACACTAGGAACCAGGACACGTGGGCTTAAACCCGGGACAGCCTGCAAGTGATGGACCTACCAGACCCCATCTCTCTGACCCTCGAATTCTTCATTTGTGACATGGAATGGGTGGTGCCGATCTGTGAGGGAGATGTAGGAAGGAGTCTGGATGGAGCAAGGGCTCTCAAACAAAGTTTCCAGAAGGCTCGCTATTCCTCATGCTGGACTGAAGGATTTTGCTGCTAAGACCAAGTCATAATATTTTCCCCTGGTTTGTAGACACAATGACATCAACATTGTCAATGGTAAACGCCCCCACATTCCCCATGGGGGTCACTGAGTCCCTTCCGAGTGCTTGCAAGACACTCAGACCCTGCTGGGCTGCTCTGAGGATGCTGGGGAGTGAGCCCACCCTCTGCTCTTCCTTTGTCGTCTCCAGCTCAGATTGCCCTGTTGGACTTTCCCGCTAGTGGCCGCTGGCTGGTTTCAGCATCTCTCCTGGCCCTGGTCTTCTGGTCCAGCCTCTCCCCAAGTGCGACAGAACCCTCCCTGTGTCCCCAAGCAGCTGTGTTCAGCAGCTTTATGTGGTTGATGATGGCACAAGAGGAAGCACACTTAGCATCTTCCTCTGTGTTCCTGGGGTCCCCTGGCCGGCCCATCAGGGGGACTCTCAGAGGCTTCTTGTCACCGCCTTTCTTCCAGGGGCCAGGGCCTGCTCCCTTTCCCCTCTCCACCTTCCTCTCACTCCTGTCCCCCATCTTTTAGCCTAGAAACACTTCACTCTGGAGAATCTGCATTTGGGGCCTGACCCCCTCTAAATCCTTTCCAGCTTCTCCCTGAGGCCATCTCCATCTCTGCCTCTCCCACTGTGGCCTCGAACTTTTGGGGCTTCCCTCAAATAATGGGGAAGTACTCGCCTCACAATTGCATGAATTAAAAGGCCAGTCTAACAGAAAATCTTCCCAGAGGACACCGTTCTTTCTTAGAATGCAAAAAACTGGTGCATTTACCAAAAACAGGCTGACTGATGAAGGCAGGTCATCCATATAGACCAGAATGTTCTCAGTTTTATGTTTCCTTTCCATAATTTTTTTTAATTAGAAAATTTTTAAATTGTGGCAAGACACACATAATATGAAATTTGTCTTAACCATTTGTAAGTGTGCAGTTCAGTGGCATTGTCTCTCATATATATATATATGTACACACGCACACACACACACACACACACACACACACACACACATATATATATATATATATATATATATAGAGAGAGAGAGAGAGAGAGAGAGAGAGTCAGCGTCTCACTCTTTCACCCAGGCTGGAGTGCTGTGGCATGTTCATGGCCACTGCGGCCTCGACCTACTGGGCTCAGGCGATCCTTCCACTTCAGCTTTCCATATAGCCGGAACTGCAGGCATGTGCCACCACACCCAGCCACTTTTTTGATTTATTGTAGAGATGAGGTTTCTCCAAGTTGCCCAGGCTGATCTCGAACCCGTGGGCTAGGGCAATCCTCTCACCTTGGCCTCCCAAAGTGCTGGGATTATAGGTGTGGGCCACCATACCCGGCCTCATAATTTTTATACTTTGGTGCTTGCTGCCACCTGACAGTACTATCTGCTTCTGAGGTACTGCATAGTAATAAGCCCTACCATTTTATCTATTTATCCATCTATCTGTTTGTTTCCTTGTTTATTTGAGTCAAGGTTGTGTTCTGCTGCCCAGGCTTGAGTGCTGTGGCATGATCATGGCTCACTGCAGCCTCTAACTCCTGGGCTCAGGGATTCCTTCTGCCTTAGCCTCCCTCATAACTGGGGCTAATCTTAATTTTAATTTTTTTTTTTTTGTAGAGATGAGGTCTCGCTATGTTGCCTAGGCCGGTTTCTAACTCCTGGGCTCAAATAATCCTCCTGCCTCGGCCTCCCAAACTAATGGGATTACAGGTGTGAGGTGCCATGCCCAGTGAACTCTACTATTTTAAGTTGAAGATGTGTGTGCTTCTGGGTGTCCCACAGAGAGCCCTGCTGGAGGCCTTTCCAGCTGCGGCTTTGTGTTCTGCATGGGCTTGATGTTGGCGCAGCATTGTCCACTTATTAGCTTTGTGACTTTGAGCAAATGTTTTCAGTTTCCTCGTCTATAAAATACAAATCGTGAGCTTCCCCCTGGGGACAGGAGACCAGGATCAGATCATCATGCCTGGAGAGTAGCCGGCAGCCCTGGCCCGGGGAGCAGGCGTCTGGCTTTCACCGCCTGGCAGTGGCCACGAGCTGTCTCCTCAGCTAAGCAGGAAGTGGAGAGCAGGCCTGATCTTGTTAGAGCAGGTTAGAAAAATGGAAGTGAGTCCAGTGAGGGAAACCGAAAACTGGCCCGGCCTGAAGCTGATCGCTGACCTCCTGCTTGGTAAAATCGATATGGACTATCCACTTCCCCTCCGGGCCTTCACTTTGGAGGAAAGTCCCTGCAGGTGTGAGCTGAGACTCACAAAGAAGTCTGGGAGATAGCAACCCTGGAAAAATAATTCCACCTGTAAACACCTGTGTTAACAAGTGCTGTATTTGTACAGCTATTTTCTTTTTCAAATACTGTTTACACACACCTATTCTCTTACCTGCTCAGGTGTGCGTTGCATGGCATCTGGGGACCCACTGGCTGGGGGCCAACCTGCCCATCTGAAATGCCTCTCTCCTCTGCCCAGCAACGTGGGACTCGGGAGGCCGGGTCTCCCCATGGCTTGGCTGTGGGTTTAGTGCTGCTGAACTGACCACCTGGAGTTCAGCCAAGTTCCATGAGCATGAGGTCTGAGGCCTCTGTGTGACAGGAAGGGTTGGCTTGGGGCCCCTTAGGGCACAGTGACCCCAGCTGGATGAAAGAGGACACCTGCTCTTTTCCTGGCTGGCTCGGTCACTTTGCATTTTCACACCCAGAGGAAATCTGAACCCCTCAACCACCTGATCCCACCAGCAGTGGCTGGGACAGGGGCGTGAGAGATGCCCAGGATCCAACAATGAGCCCTTCAGAGGTGTTGTGGGAAGTGGGAGGAGGTCAGTGCGCACCACCCCCCTCCCCCCGCAGCCTCTCAAGGACTCTAGCATTCATTTAGAATTCATCAGACTCCATGCAAGCCCTTTGGAGCTCATGCCTGTCTTCCCCTGACTACTGATCTCAACCCTGTGTGGTAGCTTCAGCAGGGGATCTTTTCAAGGCCCTAATACTCAGACCTCAGACCCAGGGATTCTCTCTCACTTGATCTTAGGCAGGGCCTTTGAAAACCTTTGAAAAGCTCTAATGGGCTAGTTGCAGTGGCTCAGGCCTGTAATCCCAGCACTTTGGGAGGCCGAGGTGGGTAGATTGCTTGAGCCCAGGAATTCAAGACCAGCCTGGGCAACATAATGAGACTGTGTCTCTTAAAAAATTTTTTTAAAAATGTAAAAATGGAAAGCTCTAATGGGCAGTAGGTTGAGAATGCCTCCCCTGGCAAGCCAGGAAGACATATCTGTGTACTGATATACAGTGAACCTCTTATTTAAAATAGCCGTGCATTTGCAGAAGAATTGCAATGATAGAACAGAGGATTTCCAGATCCCCCTTGGCCCCCCCACTCCAACAGTTTGCATTACTATAGTGCTTTCCTCACAACGAGGAAATCCACCTTGGCAGGCCACTGTTGATGAACTCCACAGTTGATCTGGACTTTACTAGTTTTTCCCTAAGGTTTTTTTCTGTTCCAGGATCCCATGCTACATTTGGGTGTCACATTTCTGTGGTCTCCCCTGGTCTGTGACAGTTTCTCAGACTCTCCTTTATTTGAATGACCTTGACTGTTTTCACGATCTTGGTCAGGTATTTTGTAGGGGTTGATCTAACAGTGTTTTTCTTATGGTTAGACTGGGGTTATGGGTTTTGGGAGGAAGCCCACAGAGGTGAAGTGCCATTTTTATCGCATCACATCAAGGGTACATACTTATCAACATGACTGATCACTGTTGATGTTGACCTTGATCCCCTGGCTGGGGTTGTGTTTGTCAGGTTTCCTCAGCTGCAAAGTTCTCCCCGCCCCCATCCCGTTCCACATCGTGCCCTTGGAACGAAAGTCACAAAACACAGCCCGCATTCAAGAGGGAGGGGTAGTCAGGCTCCACCTCTTGGAGGGAGGAGTATCTACGCAAATTACTTGGCACTCTTCTGTAAGTGCAAGTGGTCTCTTTTCTCCATTAATTATTCAGTTATGTATTTATATTGGCGCAGACTGATGGATATTTATTTGGTTCTCTGAGTTGTAATCCAACATTAGTTACTTACTTGGTTGCCCAGGCTTTCCAGTTTGGTCATTGGGAGCTCTTTCGGGATCTGTCTCTGTGATCTGCTCCTACATTTGTGTTTTGAGCACCTCCTTAGTTAGGGAGATCACGGAACACCTGCTGGATTCTGTTTTAAGCACTTGTATATTTTTTTGCATTTTTATTGCTTAATAATAGGCCTCCCTTTCATGAACACATTCTCTCCCTGTCTGAGCCACAGTTTTCACTCTCACCTAGAAGTGGCATGTGGTGTCATGAGCAGCAGACGGAGCCTTGGATGGAGAATCAGGTGGGGAGTTTGTACCCAAGTTCTGCTCCTCACCAGCTGTGTGATCTGGAACTCGACCTCTATCAACTTCCAATGTCTGGTCAATGAGGTGGGACAATACTACGTATCTCAAAGGAGAGTTGTGAGTCCTGAAGGCAGGTGTAGACAGTGCCTGGCACTTGGGAGATGCTCAGGGAAGGTTGCTTTAGTGTTTTGGTCCCCAGCCCTATTGATAAGTGACTGGGTGACTCTTTGAACCTCAGTTTCCTTCTCTGTAAAATCAGAAGGATGGACCAGCTGGTCTCAGAAGACAACCCTTTTTGGGTGCTTCCTGAAGGCCCAGGTGCAGCTGGCTGGTGAGAATGGGTGAATGGGAGAAAGCTGGAGAGAGGTCCACAGGCCATGGTCCAGGGATCCTTGCCTCATGCTGGAATGAGGTTTGTAAATCTGCCAATCTGAGAGCATTGCTTTTTGCTCTAGAAGACAGGACTTTGTACTGAAAATGTGTCCTGCACATCTATGCTGAGACCACCTCCCTACCCACTATGTGTTTTATCTCTTAGTGTACCTTTGCTGACTGGGCATAACGTGGTGAGCATAAACTGTTCTGATCTGATGAAATGTTAAACACATTTGCTTTCTCTAGCGCTTAAATCTGGATGCCTGTTTCATGTGTTCTTTTTTATTGACTTTTGTGGAGATAAGGTCTTGCCATGTTGCCCAGGTTGGTCTTCAACACCAGGCCTCAAGTGATCCTCCTGCCTCAGTCTTTCAAAGTGCTGGAATTATAGGTGTGAACCACCACACCTGGCTTGTGTGTCCTTAGCTAGCTGGTCTCCCATCTCTGTGTGTTCCTCTCTACCCAGCAGTGGTATTTGTTGGCTACTGTCAACAAGTGGGATTTTGGTTGGGGTGTGAGTTTGGGTTTCTGGTGTGAATTTTTGAGGTTGGTTACAGGTGCTGAAACCAGGGCCAGAGCCTGGCTGTAGGTGGGGTGTGGTCCCTCATTCTGTTTCCTGTGGGAGCTCACCCGGCTTCAGTCAGCCTGATGTGGGCCCCGTTCACCCAAGCAGGGAGGGGCAGGTTCTGGAAATGGGGTGATAGGGCAGGGTTGCAGGGCAGACCTAGGTGCTGGGGTAAGGTGGAGTGTGGGCAGTGGGCTGCAGGGAGACCCAGCTAAGAGCAGGCCTGGGTTTCAGTCCCAGAGGAAGAAGCTGACAGCCACTTACCCAAACCAGGACCCAGGTTAGGTGATCCCAAGTCTCTGGCCAAGGTAGTGAGCTCTTAGGGTTCAGGTGGGCAGAAGAATGAAGGGAGGAAAAGAGGAATCAGATGTGAGCCCTAGGTGATGGTGGGTTCAGGAGAGTCAGGGAGGCTTCAGCAGGCCCAGTTTCTGGAGTGAAGGGAGCAAGGACAGGATCCCAGAGTGAAGGCTCTGGCCTGTGTAGATACAGAAATGCTTGTCGCAGCATTGTTTGGGGTAGGGTAAAATTGAAGGCAACATATGAAAATGTTCAGCAGGAAGTCGGGTTTATTTATAATATGTTTCTATATGATGGAAAACTGGAGAAGTTGAGAGGAATGGGACAGGCCTATCTGAACCGGTATGGAAAACATTGCAAAGACACACTGCTGAGTGAAGACAGCAAAGTGCAGAGGACTGTGTCTCTGCTGCACCCATGCTAATTGAAGCAAATCCCCAAGTGATGCTTGTATATTGTGTCAATTAGGATGGGTTCTCCTGTAAGTAACAGAAAACCTAGCTAACGCTGCTTAAAACATAGGGATTTATTTTTCTCATGTAGCGCATGTCTGGAGTCAGCAGCTGTGGGTGTTTGTTCACCTGCTGGACCATGTCTTCAGGGGCTTGGGTTCTTTCTCTTCTGTTCTGTCTTCATAAAATGTTTCGGTCTTTTATCCTTACACTCTTTACCTCATGGTCCCAAGATGGCTGCTGCAGTGCCAAACCCCACACCCAAACACAAGGAATGAGGAAGGGGACGGTCAATGCCAGACACATTGTCTTTTTTTAAATCTGGAAAGCAAGAACTTCCCAGATGTCACCTGGCCTCTTGTCTTCCTGCCAGGAGCTGACTCATCTGTACATCTCATTGCCAGGTTAGGGTCACATGCCCATCTCCAGCTGCAAGGAAGGTTGAAAAAGCAACTATCTGGCTATATCAATGCAATAGCAAGGAAAGAAAGACGGTCTGAAAAAACTCTGGGCTAGCCAGCCGTGGGCCATGTGCATGTATAGGACTCATTGGGAATGGTACCTAGGGGACTTTTTATAGGAATCGTCTCTAGGGAACAGGGTGTGAGGTCTGGGAGGGGAGAGTGGCTTGCTTTTTTGCTATATATCCTTTTGTGCTCTGACATTTTTGTTATCATGTATACATATGATTCTTTCAATAAAAAACAAAACAAGAAAACAAACTAAAACACAATGAAATGAAGAATACGCAACATGCC
Organism: Carlito syrichta; assembly: GCF_000164805.1. Taxonomy (NCBI): domain Eukaryota; kingdom Metazoa; phylum Chordata; class Mammalia; order Primates; family Tarsiidae; genus Carlito; species Carlito syrichta. The sequence continues at coordinate 1,662,095 of NW_007252255.1, read as the reverse complement.
AGACTGAGAGTGTTGATTCAGGAGACGGTGTCGGCAGGGAGCTCTGAGATCTTTTTTGAAAAGAGCAAGGCCATCTATGGGCCTCTCATGGTCAAGTCCATGGGCACACAGGCTGCAAGCATGGGCAGTCTGGGCTGATGATGAGGGGTTGAGGAAGACCTTCTCCCTGCCCTCGGGATTTGTCCTAAAGTGGGGTAGGACTGAGGATGTGGGTGGGATTTGCAGGGGCCACCCAGCCATAGAGAGAGCAGAGGTGTTGGGGAAGGAGCTGGGACGAGCCTGATTCCCTCATCTTCTGAGCATTTTCTTTCTTTTTTTTTTTTGAGTTGGAGTCTCACTCTGTCGCCCAGACTGGAGTGCAGTGGCCACTCCCGGCCACCGCAGCCTCGACCTGCTGGGCTCCGGCTATCCTTCCACCTCAGCCTTCCACGTAGCTGGAACTACAGGCGTGCGGTACCACGGCCAGCTGATTTTTGATTTATTGTAGAGAGGAGGTCTCGCCAAGTTGCCCAGGCGGGCCTCAAACCCACGGGCTCAGGCAATCCACTCACCTCAGCCTCCCAAAGGCGCGGGATTACAGGCTGAGCCACCGAGCCCGGCTTGAGCATTTTCTTACTGAGTGTTTGCTAGGTTTTTGCTGCCTCATCTTTCAGGGGGTAGTGTTGAAACTAACTCCTCAGGAAAATCCCTCCTTGCTCTGCTAGTGAAACTGACGTATGTTTCTAATTCTGTTAACCAACTGGACATGTGTCTTTGACGACACAACACGAAGGAGAAATAGGAAGATGATCTGAAATTAGTTCTTGAATCAAATGACTGAGATGAACTCAGAAGAGTGCTGAGAAACATGTGGTTCTGCTTTTCCTAAGGGTGATCTCACTTGTGCTGGGCTTGGTGGGGGGAGGTGACCTGTATCCCTGAACTTGTCAATAAAGTCAGAAGAGGAGCAAAGGACAATTGTCTCTGCCAATACCACCTCAAGGTTTTCCCCATCAGAGAGTGACCTGCAATGACCTTGCAGGAGGGTACATGTCATGGCTGAACTCAAGGGTTTGTTCTGTTAACCAGGAATGGAAGACCCTGGCCTTGCCTTGGGTTTAAAATCAAGCTACAGGATTTTACAGAGGGAGAATGATACCTGGTTTTTCATCAGTCTACAGGGAGTTCTGTCCCCTCGAAGTCTCAGATGGGGTATACTTTAGTTTGAGCCAATACAATTCTTCTTTTTAAAAATTTCAATAGTTTTAGGGGAGTACAAATAGTTTTTGGTTACATAAATACATTGTATACTGGCAAAGAGGTGTGAGCTTTTTGTTTGTTTGTTTTTTGAGGTGGAGCCTCACCCTGTCACCCAGGCTGGAGTGTAGTGGCACACTCACAGCCACCCCAGCGTTGACCTTGCTGGGCTCCAGGGATCCTTCCGCCTCAGCCTTCCAAGTAACCAGAACTATAGGTGTGTGCTACTATGCCCAGCTAATTTTTGGTTTATTGTCGATCGGAGGTCTTGCTAAGTTGCCCGGGTTGGTCTCAAACCCGCAAGCTCAGGCTATCCACTTGCTTCGGCCTCCCAAAGTGCTGGGATTATAGATTGAGTCACCAGGCCTGACCAAAGTGCACATTGTACCTGATAGGTGATATTTCATCCCTCTCCCCTTCTTGCCTTCCCCTTCTGAGTCTCCAATGTAAAATTTTTCTTAATAGAAGATCAAATAGCAGATCAGTGTATATCTTATTTGTCTTGTGTGTGCAAGGAAAAGCCCAGCACAGTATAAATTCTGATGCTTATTAATAGAAAGGCTAAAGGAGGTTGGAGCTTCAGCATTTTCTCAACAAGGTATTGGAGCTGATGGTTGAGTCTGGGAAGGGCTTTCTGGAGACTCCTAGGTTTTTCAGGTAGCCATTCCTTGAATTCACAAAGTATGCAAATTGCTTGGATCTGAGAACCAAAGAGTAGGTGTGGTAGAAACCATTATAGGAAACAGGAACCCCTCTAGGCATGTTAAGTAGAAAGGGATTTAATACAGGGAGTTTTTCCTTTATAAAATCAGCCGAAGGGCCGAAGGAACAGGTTCTAAGCTGGGCCTCTGGAATTATTTCTAGAAGGATACAGAACTGGCCACTGAGAGTGTTGCTGCTTCTGAGGCTGCCCGAGGGGCTGAGGTGGAAGCAAGAAGCTGGCACTGGACCTGTTTCTGATGAAGAATGGACACCCGAAGTGGCACCATTCGGGGACTCAGAAGCCAGATCAAGGCACCAGGAACTGTAGGAGGGGCACCGGGATGCTGCTGAGGGAAAGCCCTATATCTTGCCAGTGACTCTGCAGCAGCAATGATCTCACTCCTGCCTTTAAGGGCATCCATTTGGTGCACGCTTCTTTTCATCCAGAGCTCTAGATGCAAGGAAGTTTTGGAAGTGCCTTCTGACTCTTCCATCTCACAAAAGAGAGGGCAAATGGGCCATTCCAGAGAATTCAGCATGTAAGACAATGCCAACAGGTGCTGGGTGGCTAATGTGGCTTTTTGCAATTCTTCAGGAAAAGTTTGACTCAGAAACATGTTATACCTTGGATGGGTAAGTTATGGAAAGCACTATTTCCCCTAGTTTTAATATGTGATACTGTAAGCTTCTGACTTTAGCTCTGTGATGGTTTGGTTTGTGACCATGAACAAGCCTCAGCTGCCCCGATTGTAAAATGAGACATGTCATGAGCTTAAAGAGGCACCCCAGTATTGGGGTGACTTCTCACAGCATCTTGTAGCTTTAACTGGGCAAGTCTTAGAAGCACTTCTGTGGGCCGGGCTCGGTGGCTCAACCTGTAATCCCAGCACTTTGGGAGGCCACGGCAAGTGGATTGCCTGAGCCCGCGTGGGTTCGAGACCAGCCCGGGCAACTTGGCGAGACCTTGTCTCTACAATAAAATAAATTTTAAAAAATAGCCGGGCGTGGTAGCACGTGTCTATACTTCTGGTTACTCGGAAGCCTGAGGCAGAAGGATCCCTGGAGTCCAGGAGGTTGACGCTGGGGTGGCAGTGAGCATGTGTGCCACTGCACTCTAGCCAGTGAAGGAGTAAGAGACTCCAACTCAAAAAAAAAAAAAAAAAAAAAGAAGAAGAAGAAGAAGCACTTCTGTGAAAAGCAATTCTTTGTTCTTGAGTTTGCCAGACTTCAAGCACACTTCACTGGGTGATTTTCTGAGAGCTCGTGAAGATCAAAGTGAATCAGGAGGAAGAGAAACTTGTGGAAATCTGGGTGAAGCACAAGCAGAAGTGGATGACTGCCCTAATAGCAATGTCTGGTATGGTACTGGGCCTCATAATTTTCTTTTTTTGGGGTGGTTTTTATTTATTTTTTAATTTTTAAATCTTTTACTTTAAAGATGTGGGGTACAATTCAGGGATAGGTATACAAATGTTCATTATGCAGGTACCCTTGCTGATGAGGTGTGTAACCTCCTCCCCTGGCAGTTTCCCACTACTGCCAATCCTTTTCTTATAGTATTATGATAATTATTCAAGGTTCACTTATGAGTGAGAACATGTGGTTACTCAGTTTTCTGTTTCTATGATAGACCATTGAGTATGATGGACTCTAAATCCATCCAAATTGCTGCAGAGTTCATATGCTTGTCCTTCTTTATGGCTGCTGAATATTCCATTGTGTATATGTACCACATTTTTCTATCCAGTCAAATTTCGATGGGCAGCACAGTTGGTTCCATGTTTTTGCTATTGTGATTAGTGCTGCAATAAACGGACTTGATAGTTTTCAAGACCCCATCCTGTCTGCTATTCCCAGGGGGTCTCCTATTGTAAATGAGGAAATGGGGGCCGGCCAACTCTGTGAATTTGGGGATAATACTTTAGAGACCTCATAGTGATGCTAGGGCCAGGAGGCAAACACAGATGTTCCAAAGCTGTGGCCCCATGACATGTGCACTCCACGTGCTATTGACCATCGTAAAGGGCATGTCCACCTGAAGTCTGCCAGTCCCTAGCTGGGCTCCCTGGTGCAAAGAGGAGGATAGAGAGTGACATGGAGGACATAGGCTGGGGTCCTGTCCTGCTGGCTACCCTAGGCTTCAGGGAAATGCTGGTAACCATTTGACAACGGCCCAAAATAAACAGCCTTTATTTTGTAGCATTTTCCCATTTCTGTGGTGTAAATACTCTCCTATGCCAATTCTGGGCTACCAGGGAGACATTGCCACAGGCACATTTGGGAAGACAGGCTCACACTCAGCAGTAATAACGTGGTAGGATGTACTTGGCCTGCCACTATGATATTGGCAAAACCCCCGCTATTCATGAGAGAAATAGGGAAGAGTGGTTGACTGGCCGGAAGATCCTGGATGCCTTGGGAACCCGGTGAGGGGGCTGTGCTGCTGGTGAGGGGCAGTGACATTAACCTGAGGCAGTGACATCACCCTGAAGAGGCAGTGACATCAGCCTGAGGCAGGAGAGGGCTGAAGCTACATGTATTGTCTTGTACCCAGAGGTAGGGCTTTAGATATCAAAGGACTATAGATATTTTTTATCATATGTGCTGGGAACAGTCCCTGGCAGATGAGGAAGTCAATATATATCAGCTATTAAAGTAGCATGTGTTACAGTTGTTGGTCTCAATGCTAGGACCCCTTCGAGTCTTTTGGGGGTGGCTTGTTTGGACAAAGACTTTGCTGCCATCCTGTTCCCCGTCAAGGTGCTCCATGCTAGACCTGTGCAGTCAACGAGGGGTGAGGTGACTCTTCATGGCAACACAGCATGTCCTTGGCCCAGGCTAGGACAGGATGCTGAAGGACAGTAGGACTCCAATGGGCCTCAGCCCTATTGGCCTTAGAATTCCCAATATGCCACTTCCCAGCTCTGTGCCATGAGCAGGGCACTTCATTTCTCTGAGCCCTGTCTCCTGCGGCGGGATGAACTGTGGCTATAGATGTCGGTTCAGTGAGCCCTTATGGAGTACCTCCCTTGTGCCAAGTGCTCTTTTAGGGACAAGCGTTCAGAGACATTAGCAACCATTAATAATCATGAATTAGACATGGTTCTGGGCCTAACTTGAAATCTACTGGGGAAAAGACTATTAGGTCAATGAGGACAAAGTGTGTCCAAGCAGTGGGAGAAGTTCCCAGAAGGTTCTCTGAAGGACTGGTGGCAGGCAGTGGGCTGGTGTCCAGGGAGAGATGTAAAGCACCTGCTGGATGAAGGCACTCTGGAATGGTGTGTGTGAGGAGGTAGGTGGCACAGCTGAAAAGAATAAATGAGATAACGTGAATGTATGAAGCTCAGGGCAGGCACACAGGCTCCCAGATTGTGGTGCCATGCACTGTTACGTGGCTGAAGGCAATATCTCATTCCACCCTCTTAAAACCCCATGAAGTAGTCTCAGTCTTAGTAACCCAAGGTACAGATCAAACCGAGGCCAAGGACTGTGCTGCCTGCCACAGAGCCAGGACCCAGCAGAGTGGGTGGTAGGTAGACTCCGCTCTGAGCCCTGGGGGTGACCACGAGACTCTGCTGCTTCCTGTTGTGTCTTCCCCCATGTTTGGGGAACTTGGCTGAGAACCACCAGCCACAGTTCTGAATGGGCCCTTTCTTCCCATGAGGACACCTGGATGGAGGTCGGGCCCAGAGGAAGCAGAGCGACAGCAGGTGTGGAATGGTTTCTGTTTGCTTCTCAGGACTCAAGTGTTTCCTCTGATAACATTCACAGAGAGCAGCTCTGCTGGACGGTTACTGCCCACCTGGAGGGCTCAGGACCCAGAGGACCAGGGGTGGGGATGGAGGGGGAACAGGAGGAGAGGGAAGAGGGAGAGGGGG
>NW_007252255.1:1615875-1655977 GCF_000164805.1 Carlito syrichta | reverse complement strand
GAGGAGCAGGAGGTGACAGCTGTGCGCAGTGCTTGAGCCACCTGAGTAACCTGAGCGTGCTATTCCTGAGGCCATTTGGAAAGTCTAGCTTTTTACACCCCAGCTTCCTCTGGGTTGAGGTGTTCCCAAGACATTTGCAATGTAAAGAGTGGCCCTCCTCTGTGACGCAGGGGATGAGATACCATCGGAACAAGAGTATATTTAGAAGACAGGAAATGAGCCCTCCAGCTTGCCCTTGGTTTTACAGCTGGCGTTTGAGCCTGTGAGCACCCCTGGAGTTGACTGAGCTGCAGGGCCAGGAGAGAGCAAACCAAGTTGGCCTCTGTGTGGATGTGGTCCCGTCTCCCTTTTCACTCCCCTCTTTCTGTCTTTCCTCCTCTCTGTCTCTCTCTTTCTGTTTCTGTGCGGTGCGCAGGCTTTGCTGGGGTTGTCCCAAAGTGATGGGGAGAAATGACATTTTGCCTGGAACTGAGTCATGTTGCTGGATTTTTTCAGCCGTGTCCCTGATTAGTAAACCTGTTTTAAGAATGGGAAAATGCACAGGGCTATTTTTAAGTGTTCTCAGCATCAATGTTCCTAATTCCTAGAACAGACGTCGATTGCTTTTCTAGTCTCAAATGTAGACAAACACTTAACAGCTGAATGACCTTTAGTGCATTAGACTTGCTGAACATCAGTCTGCTCATCTGTAAAATGGGGCTAACACTGCCTACCTCACAGGACAGAGGACGAAATGAGACAATGTATGCATGAGTCCCACGTGTGCAGTGCCTGTTGCCTATGGGTACTCCAAGTGCTGAAGGCTCCTCTTGTTTTCTTGATAAAACTGACTGTTCCACAGCCATCCCCAGGGGACTGGGTGACTCTCCCAATGTGCTAAATACAGGTGTGTTTATTAGTTCAAAATCCACCTTTGGTTGACTATTGGAAGACTCGAACTGAAACTTGTACTTAAATCATCAGCCAGGAGAAAACTTGGCAGCTTCTGCTCAGTAAATAAACATTTGCCAAGCTTCCCTGTGCTAACTCTGTGCAGGCAACTGGTGAGAGAGAGGGAGGTGACATAACCCCGGCCCCAGGACTTCTGTCCAGGGGAGGAGGCAGGGACAGAAATGATGACAGGCACGGTGATAACTGTGGGGTGGGGATGGGGCACCTAACCCCACTAGGAGAGTTTGGAAATGACTCCTCTCCAAGTCTCATTGCCCATTACTGAAGTTCAGAGGGTACCCCGAGATGCAGTGGTATTAGGAAGATTGGAAGAGTTGGTCAGGAATTTTTATAGACATGCTCAGTTCTCTCAGTTCTCATAGTCAAACGTTCTCTTAGGATATGCTGTGAGAAATATGTTACATTCCAAGAATGAAACATATCTGTATATCTCATATAAATAACAGCTACGATCCAGTTAGTGTCTGTTGAGTGCTAGACATCGTGCCAATGCTTTGCCATGTGATCTTTGCAACAGCTCTGTGGGGTTGGTAGTTTTCTCAGCTCTGCTTTACAGATGCGGCCAAGACACTTGCTCAAGACTGTACAGTTAAGAGATGCAGAGATGGGTTTGAGTGGAGATCTGTGTGACTTGAAGTTGACCTTTGTTGTGCCTGCAGCTATCTTTCTTACTCAGGGAGTGGACTCACCTCCGCCCCATGGGCCATACTCTCATCACCACATATGATTAGTATTGAGTCCCATCCACCCCTGCTTCTCCCAGGCCCCTCCTGATTCTGATTTCATCCCCATCCCCACTGCCTCACGCTAGTCTAGACCTTGCCTTCTGTCTAGTGATCTCCTTCAGAAGCTTCCTGGGTGATCTCTTCCTGCTTGTTCCTCCTGAAATGCACCCATTGTGTCTGTCAATGATCCCTCTGAAATGTGGTGTCATGTCCATCCCCAATTTATCAACCTTCAGTTCCCCCACCCCATGCTGTCAGGACACATCTCTCACCAAGCAGGCATGTCCAGTGGGCTCTGCTTGCCTCTCTAGCCTCTTCTGCCAGGACTTTGGCCTCTGACCTTGTGACCTAGTATGGTGGAGCTGCTCATGGTCCCACTCAGGCAGGCCACCTTTACCTTCAACTGCCTCCTGCTGTTTCCTTTCCACTTGCCTGGCTCCTGTTATGAGACCCAGCTCTGGCACACTTCTCCCAAGAAATGCTCAAGACTATCTCCTCCTAATACTTTTTGTGAAAATTTATGGTATCTCTGCTCTATTTGCCATGTTGCTTTGAGTCTTTCTCACCAATCTGGTTTTGTGTGTGAGCCCAGTCTTTTTCCATCTTTTCCATCTCTGTGCCCGTCATATGCCTCACACTTGAAATGTGATGTTGGAATAAGCAAATGAGACACATTCAGATCAAATCCTGATTCTGCAGCTGACCAGCCAGGCCTTGTCACTCATTCTATTTGTGCCTCAGTTTTCACATGCAAGAAATGGGAATAATAATGCCTACCTCCCAGCGTGAACAACTGAGAAGACGTATGTGTGGTATTTGCAATGCCTGGTGCTGCGTTTGCACTTTTTAAATGGGGCTGTATTATAGGAGGCACAACAGCAGCAGGGCAAGAGTAGGGAGAGAGGATGCTTAGCACTTTGTATCCCACCTTGAACCATGCAAACCCTGGCTCGAGGTCTGTCTTTGCCTCTTGCCTTGTGACATCAACAATGACACAGACCACATCTGCTGTGCTATGGACAGAAATTTTGTGTCTCTACTCCCTCAAATTCTTTTTTTTTTTTTGAGTTGGAGTCTTACTTTGTCGCCCAGGCTGGAGTGCTGTGGCACACTCATGGCCACCCCAGTATTGACCTCCTGGGCTCCAGTGATCTTTCCACCTGAGCCTTCCAAGTAGCCAGAACTACAGGTGCGCACTACCATGCCCGACTGATTTTTGGTTTATTGTAGAAACAAGGTCTTGCCAAGTTGCCTGGGCTGGTCTTGAACCCGTGAGCTCGGGCAAACCACTCTCCTTGGCCTCTCAAAGTGCTGGGATTATAGGCTGTACCACGAAGCCTGGCCTCCCTCAAATTCTTACGTGAAAACTCTAACACTCAGTGTGTCTGTATTTGGACACAGACACTGTAAGGAAGTTGTTAAAGTTGAATGAGGTCATAAGGTTAGGGCCCTGATTAGATAGAATTTAAGTCCTTATGAGAAAGGACATCAGAGAGTGTCCTCTCCCTCCATATGTGCACACTAAGGAAAGGCTGTGAGAAGACGTAGCTAGAAGGTGGCTGTCTGCCATCCAGGAAGAGAGCCCTCACCAGAGATTGAATCAGCCAGCACGTTGATCTTGGACTTCCAGCCTCAAGAACTGTGAGAAAGTCTGTTATGGCAGCTCAGCAGACTAATACACATGAATAAGCAGGTTAGATATTACTACCTTTTTGTTTCTTTGGGGGAGCTGTGAACTGAGAGACTGGGTGCAGATCTCTCCAAGTACCTTGTGTCTTGGAGTTACCAAGGTTCACTCTGTGTGTCCTTCCTGATGGAGATGGATGCCAAGATGGAGAGAGGTGGTTCTACTGTGGTCATTTACAGTTGTTCCCAATTGGTTATGCCGAGATAGACATTCTAAAAATAATTCCTCTGTTGATGAAGTCTGCTGAGCAGACAAGAATGGTGCCCAACTTGCTGATAATAGTTTTCTCATGAGCAGGATTCTCTCAGGATACCCTCGAAGAACAGATCTTTCTTGCTGTCTAACCATTTCCGACATTGCTGACCAGTGGTGAGAAGCCACAGGGGCCTGTTGAATCTGTAGCAGCTGTTGCTGGTGTGAGAGGTCTTTGAGTCCACGAGGGTTTCCACAAGGTCTCCTGCCTCCAGTGTGGTTATCAGCAGCTCAGGCTGAGACTAGGAGATAGCAGGAATGATTACTCCATTCTGGCTGAAGCCACCAGAGTCTGGGGGTTTCTGTTGAACAAAGGGGGCAGGTCAAGTGCACACATCCAGGTAAGAGGGGTGTTCTGGAAGTTCACAGTCACGCCTGTGAGGGCAGCCTTTGAGATTGTTGTAACAGAAATGGGGTCAAGGAGAAAGACAATAGAGGAAACCAACTTTACTAGAATACCTACTATGTGTTAGTCCCCCAACCTAGGAACTATTGGGGCTTGAGCTCATTGATTCTGCACAAACCACATTCCTGTGAAGGATGAATGCCCTTTATACAGAGGGGGAAACTGAGAATTAGTGGAGTTCTTTATCCATATGTATTGCATGGTCATGGTCACAGCCTGAAAGAACTGGTGGGGACCTTGATGTCTTCTGGTCTTGACCACCCATTGAAGGAAGAGAACACTGACCTAAAATCAGAGGTAGAGGCAGAGACAGAGTCCAGCTCTGCCTGTGGGCCACTCCTTTTTTTTAGGAAATACGATGTCATTCATTCATCTTTGATTTGAGACAAGCTAACATAGGGTGATGGTTGAAGGCATTTGTGGAAGGAGTTGAAATTCTGCTGGGGCAACCTGGAGGGAGAAAGCCTGACAGCTGGGGGCTCTGTACCCCAGGGTGTTTTTATCCCAGACCATGGAGCTGAGCAGAGTAGCCTGGGCCAGTTGCTCTCTGCTTGGAGTTCAGGGCACTGGGGAATGCCTGCTTGTTCCTTGAAGCCTGTGTATGGGTTCTGTCTATGGTAAGGAGGGACACATGAGTGTCCCCAGCTTTCTGTCCTTGAAGACTATGACTTGCCTTTCCCTGACCCTTGTTACCATGGACAAAGCTGGTTCACCACATCCCTGCCTTGGGATAGGCCAGCACCCACTGAGCCTGCTTTGCTTACCTGTGAGCTGCTGGGATTAGGCACATACTATTCCCAGGCCTGAGTAGGGTTTCAATCTTACAAAGAACCACTTTGTGAATTTTCACTGTATTGACTTAGAAGCTAAAATAATGACATCTCAGGGTTGGTTTGGTTTGGGTTCCCCCAGAAGTAGACATGGAGACAGAGATTTTGGTGAAGTTCGTTTGGGAGATGACCTCAGGTGGAAACACTGATGGGAAGTGAGGCCGGGGAGGTGTATTTGTTTCTTGTGGCTGCTGTGACAAAGTGCCACAGACTGGGTGGCTTAAAACAATGGGAATGTGTCTACCTAAGGTCCTGGATGCCAGAAGTCTGAAGTTGAGGTGCTGACAGGCCATGCTCCCTCTGAAGCCTCTGGGGAAGGTTGTGTTCCATCCTCTCTCCTGGCTTCTGGTGGTCTCAGGCCTTCCTGGACTTGTAGATGCCTTCTTCCAGTCCCTTGTCTTCACAGAACACTTCCCCATGTCTTTTCAGGCCATCTCCCCTCTGTGCATATCTGTCTCTATGTCCAAATTTCCCCTTTTTATAAGGACACCAGTTATGTTTAGTTAGGGCTTACCCTGGTTACCCCATCTTAACTTGGTTACCTTTGTAAAGACCATGTTTCCAAATAAGGCCATCTTCCAGGGTACTGGGGACTTCAGTGTATCACTGGGGGACATAATTCAACTCATAACAGAGGGAAGGAAGCTAATCCAGGATGTGTTGACCCAGCTTGGGTGGCCCAGTGCCACCATGGCCTCTGGACAACAGTGTGGACCATGCCTGAGTTACCCCAGCTGAGGGCAAGGAAGCTAGGGTATCTGCTGACTCCAGTGCCCACCTCATCCTGTGTGTCCCCAGCTGGGCACATGCCCTGGCCTAGTACCTGCACTTGGTGTGAAGGGTAAGTCTCCACTCTAACGGCCCACATGAGGCTCACGTGGGCAATGCTAGTGACAAGTGAGGTGGAGTTGACCTCACTGTGGAATGTTCTGTGTACTGAAAAGAAAACACTTTTAAAAGAACCTGAGCAGATTTACTGCTCTTCTGCAGTATAATTCAATATGTTGTATCACATGAATTCACATTATGTGTGAAATATAATACACAATTAGCTATATTATATATGGTATAATTCTTGGTTAACTTCCAGCCCTACAGCTTTCTTGCCAGAGGGTCAGGGTTGAACTCAGATTAGTCAGTGTAGCTACTGGTGAACATTTCTCTGGGATTCAGAGTGGGAGAAGGTGGCAGTGACTGTCAAGAGAAGTTTTAGGTGAGCCCTGACATTGGGGAAATTGGCATTTGGACCATCTGTGAATGACCGGAAAGGTCCAGATGCCACAGTCTGAGATCCAGTTGAGGTGCTGGGCTTGGAGGCCTTGGGTAAGCAGGAGCCTGTACTCCATGCAGCCTGGGACTTGTGTGCTGTGGATTTTCTTGTAAAGTGAGGAAAATCCTGTTTCTCTGTTAGGAAGAACCCAGCACAGAAAGCCATCTGCTCGGGCAATGAGGAGGGACAGGAAGCATGATGATTCTTTGCAGGTAAGAGCTGCATGGATGCTTCAGAGTAGGGGTCATTGTGGGCATGGCTGACGGAAACCCTGGGGAGGTCCCAGTATGCACCAAGGCCCCCATCAGGTGGGGACCCCATGCGCCTCCCCACGGCTGCCCTGAGCTTTCCTTTTTGGTGCTGTGAGAAGAGGAACGCGGAGAGAGGGCTGAGGAAACGTAGCAAGGAGGGGGAGGCTTCCCTGTCCTCCTGAGGCCTCTGGGCTCTGATTTCGTTCCAGCTTGTGTGGTGGCAGGGGAAGGTCTCGGAACACAGGATCAGTGGACAAGTGCTTAGAGCAACCTGGAGGCCAGTCCTGGGTTTCCTATTGTGTGAAATTCAGCTGAGCTTCCGCACTGGGTGGTGTTGGTGCAGGACAGAGTGGGACCCAGGAATGGCCAGACACCGGAAGCAGACACACCTGGATCCCAGCTCTAGCTGTGTGGCTTCAGGTGCGAGACTTAACCTCGGAGAGCCTTGACTTCATCTTCTGTCCAATGGGACTAATAATGTTTACTTCCTAGAAGTGCAGAGGGAAATGCACTACATGAGATATTTATGTAAAGGGCACAGCACCATGACTGGCATACAGAAGGTGTTTGATAAACAGAAACTATTATTATTAATAAAATATGGTGGTTCAGGATAGCAGACTTGGCTTTCTCAAGAGAGCGGTCTTGGAGAGATTTTTACATCCTACTGTACTATACTAAAGAGACAACTAAATTCCTGTTTACATGTAAACTGAAACCCTCTTATTCTAACTGTGCCACTACCTTAAAAGACATTTATTTATACTTTCGGCTTTAGCTGTTCATATATTTAAAAGTGGCATGGCCCTTTCAGTGTGACTATGCTAATATACATAGAGAGTTTAACAATCGTGCTGATGGCACTAACCATCTATTTGAATTACACTGTGCAAATAAGATGTTATCTTAAATAAGCTGCTAACAGAATTCAGGAATCACTATAATGCTTTTTGGTGAGATTGTGGTGTTATTACTGAATTTAGCCATTGGATCTCAAATGTTGAGCTTTTGAGCAAACACCAGCAGTGCCCAGTTACTAAGATCCTTACCTTGGGGTCAGAAGCAGCTGTCTTTACAGGCTGGGGAGGGCTGTCACTGGGTGAGAGGTCCTGGTGACTTGACACCCCCAGCAACAACTGACAAGCGTGAAGGATGGCAAGTCCGCCTTATCAGAAACCGCATCACGGTGAGGAGAACTATACATGTTGCATGGCCTGTACCTTCCAGTGACAGCAGAGCAACAGACAAGCCAGACCTGACTTATGCAGAGAAATGCAGACCAGGAAAGGTGCAGATAACTCCCAGTACTCTCTGGATGGCATACCCTGCTTGGGTTGCCTCTTGACACTCTACAGTAGGGTTCAAAAGGGGTGACAAGGAACTTTTGGGGCAGTTGGATTTTTTTTTTTTTTTTGACTGGCTCAGTGCTGAAAGAAGTACTCAATTCTCAAAGGGAAAATGGTTGGGCGTGGTGGCTCATGCCTGTAGTCCTAGCAATCTGGGAGACCAAAGTGAGAGGATTGCTTGAGCCCAGGAGTTTGAGAACAGCCTAAGCAATATAGCAAGACCTTGTCTCTGTAAAATAATAATAATAATAATTATTATTATTATAGGGAACACTCATCTTATTCTCACATTTCACCAAAGAAGCAGGAAAATAGAAAATTTAAAAATATTTCAGTATATTATGCATTTACATATATTTAAAAATATAATGACCTTCCTCCCTCTGTTCCTCCCTTCCTCCCTGCTTCTTGCCTATCTTCTTGTTTTAATGGTTGTAAGTTATTAGTCTAAAAGAAGGAAAGGAGCGCCAAGCTAGGAGAATGCTAGCAATCATACAAGGCAAACTTGGAGGAGAGTCTTGGAAGGACCCATCAACCAAGTCCTGTGAAAGCAGACACAAGCTGCAAGTTCAGTGCTGTGGCCCCCCAAATTTAATTGCAGTTCTCATGCAGTGCAGGTCACTGGGCTTTTTGCGAAGGAAGAAGAAAAGTTGTATCTGTTTGCTGTGGAAAGAGTCCTGAATCTGGAGTTGGAAGACCTCAGTTAAGGGTAGCCGAGGTAGGTCTACCCTCCTCTAGGTCCGAGTATTAAATGAGGCAATGCACTATCCAAGGTGCCCTTACTGATCGCCTGTTACCTGTTGGGCACCACCACTCCCTAAACTGCAAAGTGCTTTGCACATCTAAGGTAGTGTTAGGATACCTGCCAGAGCTAGGGTGGAGAGGGCCTTGCACATGTAGTCTACTTGTCAGGACACCTGGAAGAAGCTAAGGCACATTTAAAATGCTCAGCCTGTATCAGACCCTGTTCCCAGATCTTTGCATAAATATTTGGTAGAACTTCACAACTCCACCTGAAGCTTGTTTACATAAGGAGTTAACAACTGCACTTGACGTGAACTTGCAGTATGATCTTCATCTGCCAAGTGAAGACACTAGTGCTTGGAGAAGCTACAGCACATGCCCCTGATCAGGTGGTTAGGATGCAGACGGGACTCAAATGTTGGGTCCACCTGTCCACAAGGCTGTGTCCTTTCTCCCTCTCACTGCCTCAGAGAAGGGTGAATGCGCATTTTCTCCTCTCTGATTTTATAGGTGAGCAACAGGTCACCACGAATCAACATGTCACTAGGAACTGGGATCTCAGGGCTTCTCTGTCTCCTTGAATGTTGGGGGCCTCACATGGTCCCCTTCTAGGCAGCTGACACATGCAGAAAAGGGGAAAACTGGCTGTTGACCTATTCAGGGACATGTCTACCACATCAGGAGGCTCTGCAGTCTTGAACTTTCTAGAAAAATAACAGTCTATTTTTTTTTCACAAACACACAGAATCCCCAAAGGCCAACCTAGTATGGTCTGGATTATCTGTGATTTAATTTAAATTACTGTTGTAAAATTAAACTTCCAAAGCAAGTATAAAGTGTGTTCTCAGCTAATTTCCATGGTGTCTGGGAGTCCCGTTCACACTTTTGTTTGACTGGACATCAAGCAGGCTACAAGTTTTAGAAATTTAGGATTAACCTTTCTGTTCTACAGATGCGGACATTCGGCTTCGAGAGCTTTGAGTGAATTGTCAGAGACTGCTCAGCTGGCAAGTAAACTGATTCATGAGCTTTTTGTCTTCAAATCCAACTCTCTTCTGCAACTGAGCAAACAGAAGCTTCATTCAGGATGGAATAGGACTGCGGGGATGCTGAGGGTGGCAGCATGACGTGAGGGATGGGCAGAGGCAGAGGCATTGGGCTCAGAGGATGGGCCTGCTTTCTGGCCTCTGACACCAATTTGCTCTGAAATTCAGAAGCCCCCATTCCCTTGGGTCTCAGCTTGCTTATCCATCAAATGGCAGTTTGGCTCTTATAGGCTGAGTAGTGTCCCCCAAATGCATATGAGGAGTCCTAGTCCCAGTGCCTCAGAATATGACTGTATTTGGAGATATGAGTCCTAGAGATTAATTAGGTTAAAATGAGGTCCTTAGGGTGGGCTCTAATTCAACATAACCGGTGTCCTCATTAGAATAAGGGATTTGAACACAGACATGCACAGAGGGATGTCCGTGTGAGGATACAGTGAGAAGACCATCTGCAAGCCATGGAGAAAGGCTTCAAAAACAAGCCCTGCTGAAACCGTGGTCTTGGACTCCCAGCCTCCAGAACTGTGAAAAAATAAATTTCTGTGTTTAAGCTCCCCAGTCTGTGTTACTTGGTTATGGCATCCCAAGCTGATTTGTACAGATGAGACGTTTCCATAGTATACATTTCCACAGATGGAAAACACCAATGTATAGAAACGGATTTGTGAACCTTCTATGAGTCATAGTTGACTTGGAGGAGAACAAATGAAATAGGGCCTTGAGAGGTTTCTGGGGCCTGAGGACTTGGAATTGGTGTTTATCCTTCCAGGAGATACACTCTGTCAGCCTCTTTCCTCATCACCATGGTCTCTCTCTTACGCCCCGCTTGGCAGCCTGGTGGGTTCATCTATCCCACAGAATTCCACCTCCCTGACAGGTGTCCATTGAGCAGGTAGATATGACAGAAGGAAAGCAAAGTGACTTATTAAGTAGTGCTGAAAGAGCAATTAGAAAAATTGGCAACAGTTTTATGGTCAGAAGCCAGCAAAATGGTAGTGGAAATGCGTGTTATTCCTGCTTCCTATCAGTGGAGTTAGCAGGAACCAGGATTGGTTCTTTAATAAGAAATAAGTCCAGACTGGACCTTATTTACAGATGGAAACGGAGGCCCAGAGGAGAAAAGCGCCTTGCCCGGGCAAAGCTGAATCCACACACTCCTCTTCTGACCTCTTGGCTGATCGCCACTCCCCTGATATTTTTCACTAGATCATGCTCATTTGGGAGTCAGGAAAGGGAGAGAAAAAAGATTTTCTTCAGATTCAGAAATGCCTAATGAGGAAAAAACAGCGCATTTAAACCCTAAAAGACTTCTGCAGCCGAAATCGCTTCTGTTTGTTTGGGTTCATTCTGCCTTTGTTCATTCCTCTCTGTCTGGAGGAGCTATTAGACACAGCTAAACGTTATCATCCGCCCATTGTGTGAAGATGACAGTGAAGGTCACAGAGAAACGCAGGAGAAATGTGGCACGCTTATCTCAACTCATCCGAAAATCGCCCTCATCACCGGCATTGTTTATGTTCCACCCGGATTGTGGTGCCGATTACACACATGCTTTCTACAGGTCGCCAAGGTGAGGAGTGTGGAGGAGAGGAAGCAGGGCTGGCAGTTGCCTCAGGCCTTCCACAGGAGGTGCTGGGCATGGAAGGTCAAGTGCAGCGCCTTCCTTGTGGGTGTTTGTTGAGTCCCTCTTAGGCCAGGCAGCCTGGTTCTTTTCCAGGGAGGGAGTAACTGTGAGGGGCTGGTTCTGGGATCTTTCTCTGGAAGAAGACATAATGCCCCCAGGCCATGTGGATGCCACTTAGCGGACCTTCGAACACCATTCTCATCACACATCTGACACCCTAGCATTGCTCTTCAGAGATGCCCTGTTAAATGGGCTTAGTGACATTTGTCAAACAGAAACAAGAACTGAACATTTGGACTAGGGCAGCTGCTGAAGATGCCCCAGATTTAATTAAGTTCAACAAATGATAACCTTCACTAGCTGGGTGCCTTCTGTGCACCCCATGTCTACGGTGTTTACATCACTCTGCAGGGGGTGTTCAACCCACAGGATGAAAATGGAACACAGAGGAGCTTGAGGACTGGCCTGTCCAGGGTCATACATCCAGGAAGGGGCTGGGCCAGATTTCACATTCATGTCTGTCCTAGTGCAAAGCTGAGTGCTCTTCATATGGCCACACTGGCCAGGTGAGGGATGTTGGCTGAATTCCTGTGACCTGGCAGGCACCGATTGGGCTACCTAACAGAGACTTGGCACTCAGTGTGACTTCTAGGGTCTCTCTCAGAGCCACTGATGTAGACCAGGAAGGAGAAAGACTTTAAAAAATAAAGTCTAAACCGGGCTCGGTGGCTCAGCCTGTAATCCCGCGCCTTTGGGAGGCTGAGGTGAGTGGATTGCCTGAGCCCACGGGTTCGAGACCCGCCTGGGCAGCGAGACCTCATCTCTACAATAAATCAAAAACTCAGCCGGGCGTGGTAGCGCATGCCTGTAATTCCGGCTACTCGGAAGGCTGAGGCGGAAGGATCGCTAGAGCCCAGCAGGTCAAGGCTGTGCTGGCCGGGAGCGGCCACTGCACTCCAGTCTGGGCGACAGAGTGAGACTCCAGCTCAAAAAAAACAAACAAACAAACAAACAAAAAAATAAAGTCTATGCCTTATTTTTAAAAAGCAACATTCATTCATTGCTGAAAAGTCACAATGCAAAAGAACAAAAAGAAGAGAAGAAAAACTACTTATATTTTCTCAACCAGAAGTTAATGACTATTACTTTTTTGTATATTGTTTTGGTGTGTTTTTTCCCCACCCACTGGTTTTCTCATATTGTTGCAATTATCCTCTGATTATAGGCTTCAGAAGGTAAGGTCTGAGGTTTCCTCATTTTCCATTTTGGCTGTGATAACTGCTGAGTGCTAGGTATGCAATTGGTGCTCAATAATGTTTTAAAATAAATTTGTAGAACAATAATATAGATCCAGTTTTATAGGGCTCTGTTTCCATTTAAAATTATTATATATTTTCCCACATTTTTCTAGAAAAAGAAAAATGTCTTTTGCTAAATAGTGTCTTTTTAATGCATATACTTCACCATTTTCCATACTATTGGATATTTAAATGTTTTCCAAGTTTTTAGAATATAGTGTGTCTCAATACATAATAAAGCAGTGAACATCTTTGTGCATAAAGCCTTTTCCCCATATTCTGGGATACTTCATTTGGACAGCTACCAGAAGGTATTTAGCTGGTAAAAGTATGTACCATATTTATTTCAAATCCTTTGGATATATATGGTTATAAACACTTTTTCAAAGCCAATTTATCTTCCCACTGGTAAGGAAAATGGTACAGGCAAGACAGAATTGGCTTTGGAGTCCAAAGCCCTGGGCGACTCTGAATCCTGGCTTGTCACTGCCTTACAAAGTGATCTTGAGTAAGTGAGTCACTTCAGTTCCCTGGGCCTCAGTTTCCTCTTATGTAAAATGGAAGTGACAGTGACACCCCATAGAACTCTGGTGAGAATCACATAACATGACTAAAGGGTGTGACAGTACTTTTTACAGACTGTCCAGACTCTGAAGTGTGAGTTCAGAGGGAACTGCTGTCAGGCAGGCACCAAGCATGCAGCATCCCAGGACTAAGAGGTACAGTTCCCTGAGAATGAGGGGTACAACAACATGGGACTTAGGGGTAGAGTTCCATGGGGCTTAGGTGTGTACAACCTGGAGCTCAGGTATGCAGAACCTTCACTACCAAGGACTCAGGTGTGTAGTATCTGCACTGTCTGGGGCTCAGGTATTTAGCTCCTTCACTACCTGGGGCTCAACGTGCAGTTCCTTCAACACCTGGGGCTCAGGTATGCAAGTCCTTCATTACCTGGGGCTCAGGTATGCAGTACCTGCATTATCTGGAAGCTCAGGTGTATAGTACCTGGGACTCTGGAGTTTAGCTCCGAGAATCCCACATCAGGATGTTCCTACCTACCTCCTCACCCCAGCTGAAATTCGAGCTACAGCTTCTTATGAGTTCCAGTTCTAGCTTCTCCATTCAAGGTTTGCTTACTGGCCTGAGTACACAGTTCCACTGTTTTGTTACTCATGGCTTCCAACGCATTATTTGCCAAAGGATTATGTCAAGAAGCACTTGGAAGTGAGCAGTAACTTCTTTCTCTGGTTAGATATACTAAGGTCAAACTATCCTAACAAATCTCTTCCCTCAGTTGCAGAGGAAAAGGAGGAAACATGGGTGGTAGATTGAAGCCCATGGTTGGTGAGGAAACAATAATACAGAAGAATGAGACCAGCAGTGGCCCATAGGAAGACAGGCAGATATACCTGCGAGGAGACTGGTTCATTTTTACCCTTCCTCCTTGTCTTCCCTCCCTTTGTTTTTTGCTCATTTATCCGATGTCTATGTTGGATAGAACACGTGGAATAGAAGATGTGCCCCCTGGCTGGGTGCGGTGGCTCAAGCCTATGATCCCAGCACTTTGGGAGACTGAGGCAAGAGGATTGCCTGAGCCTGTGAGTTCAAGACCAGCCTGGGCAACATAGTGAGAACTCGTCTCTACAGTAAATCAAAAAATTAGCTGGGCATGGTAGTGTATGCCTACAGTTCTGGCTCCTTGGAAGGCTGAGGCAGAAGGATCGCCTGAGCCCAGCAGGTTGAGGCTGCGGTGGCCAGGATTGTGCCACTGCACTACAGCTTGAGCGACAGAGTGAGACTTCAACTAAAAAAAAAAGATGCAGCCCCTGCTGTTAGAGGCTTCTGACTCTAGAGGAGACATCAGAGTGAGGGAGCAATTAGAATGTGGTTGGGTGAGGGCTGTGATGGTGCACACAGGACGTGAGGGAGCACAGAGCCAGTCCGGCCTCCTTTCAAAGGCCATGTGGGCCAAATCAGTGCCACATTTAAGCAACACTGTGCAAAGGACGGCAGCATGAAAGCCCTTTCTGTGGCAAGTGCCTTTCCACAGTGGACTGATGGGGAGGGAGGCGATGTCCGGCTCCTGAAGCAGCATCATGGCTATAGGTGGACTCTGGGAAGCACCGAGGGGCGAGTGCCTTGGTACCAAGTTCTATTCCTGGAGGTTTGAGGTCAACTGTGAGCTCTGGAGCTCAGGAAAACCTTTCTCACAGCTCACATGTCTGAGGGGGCTTGCAGAGCTTCTTTGATGGCTGTGCCAAGACTGTGTAGTGCTTGTTAATTTCTGGAAGGAAGTTGCTTGGCTGCTCACATGCTTTCTCTTCCCATCTCATCCGACTCATGAGATGAGAACAAAGTGCTTTCCAAAGTCAGTGCATGATCCAACCCATGGAGGGCTGCCTTGCTGGGGTTTGTGTTGTCAGATGCAGGCCACCAGTTGACTTTGCCGTCTCCTATAGTTTGGGACTTCCACTTGACACTTGGTAAAAATGTGTAAGTACTATAGATTGTACAAGTATTTAAGCAAAAGAATATTGCGTGCTTACTATGTGCCAGGCACTGGGCTTGCATGATGTTTAGTTTCCAGGAGAAGTCCATGATTTAGGGACCGTTAGTTGCAATTTGAC
Organism: Carlito syrichta; assembly: GCF_000164805.1. Classification (NCBI taxonomy): domain Eukaryota; kingdom Metazoa; phylum Chordata; class Mammalia; order Primates; family Tarsiidae; genus Carlito; species Carlito syrichta. The sequence goes on along the minus strand of NW_007252255.1, from coordinate 1,640,920 downwards.
AGATAAGGATTCTAAGCTTAAAGCTGTTAATCAACTTGAACACAGCTGGTAAAAGGCAGAACTGGAATCTGCTTCTGGGTGATCCAGTTCTAGGATTCACACTGTGAACCATTTTTCTACCTACCTCTCAGTGGAAGGAGAAGGCGTGGTAACACATAATGTGTCAAAATAAGGGCCATACTACCTTGTTGAAAAAAAGGACTTGTCTATAGTATGGTGAGGTGAATAAGTGTCCCAGTATCTCTTCAGATGGGGCTGACTTTCTGTATCAGTGGAGATGAAATTATAATGTGTATTAAAGGATTTATGAAAACCAGAAAGCTAAAAATAAATTAGTTTGGAAATAAATTAGTTTGGAATAGGTTAAAGATTATACAAAAGGAATTAAGTATTTAAAAAGATAGTTCTCTATGACTTTAACAAAGATACTGTATATAAGAGGGACACCTCAAAAACCAAAATTTATTTATAAAAAATTGTATTTATTATTACATGTTTAAACCCAGTCACCCTCAAGGCCCTCCTCATTTGATGCAATACACCTACCAAGACACTTTTTTCACTGTTCAAAACAGTTTTTGAGCTGGTCAATTTTGATGCCTTTTAGCGCTTCTGCCGTTTTTTGTTTCACCTTTTCCACATCGGCAAAACATTTCCCTTTGAGGACTTTTTTCATCTGAGAACATTAAAAAAAAAAGTTGCTCTGGGTGAGACTGGGTGAATAGGGAGGGTGGGGCAAGGGGGTCATGCCATCTTTGGCCAAAAACTGCTGAACACTCAGTGTGGCAGGCGCACTAGTAAACCACTCATCATGAAATGGGCAAACATATTGAAAGAGCCTCCAAAAAAGAATTCACTGAAGCCGAACACAGCCTCTCACAACAATGAGAGGTATACTGTTGCCGATGGGTTCCTAGAACACTTACCCAGTGAGGGAAGCCTGTAACTACAGGGGGTCCACCCTCCAAAAGATAATTGGGGTCCCCCCCTTGTGTGTGCCTCTAGTTCCCTAACATCTGTTGAATGCTATGTCAGGACTATTAACTGGTTATAGAGACTGCCATCAACAGCCAATAATTGACAGACCTCTAATGTGCATGAGATCAGAGGGAAAAAACTAGCATTTGAACCCTTCCTCTGTGCCAGAGACTTGGGATCTTCTTCATTTAACCTTCGTCATACTCTGGGATGTGGCCTCCATCCTATCCCTATTTTGCAGATGAGGCTATGGGGGTGCCTAAACTCATGCAGCAAGCCAGACAGGAGCTGGGTCTGGCTGCAAAGCCAGTGTGAGCTCATTCTGCTATGTTAACCTGTGGTGGACCAGTCTTGCTCTCCTCACATAGGGCCAGGCAGAAAGCAGTAGCTCAATAAACATATATGTCTTGATGAATGACTCCATGTATTGGTTAAACTTGCCCTGGTTTGCAGGAGTTAGAATTTGCAGCAATATCCATGAGCTGTGAGCTGTTCTGGAATCATGCAGAATGGAAGCTTGAGGTTGGGAACAACATCGCAGTGGTTAAGCCCAGAAAATCCTGGGTCACTGATAGGTGTCGGCAGCAAGACTCTCAGGAACATTAGCAGATGGCCCCCAGCTGCTCTTTCTTATTGCCTGGCTGCCACCTCCAGGAACCCCCTGGGACTTGACCTGCTGACCCTCTCCCTAATAAAAAGTTTTGGTCTTCCTTTTTAGGAACTAGTAAAGAGAGAGACCCTCTGGTAGTAGGGGTTGTGGTAGCTTCCAGGGAGGGGGGCCCTGACATTAAATTAGCAGCCTCTCTCCTTCCTGAGACCAGCCCTAACAACGCTGATATACACTTGTTTGTTCTGTCCTTTGGAAAGACTGATGCTCATCATGGCTTTCAAGAAGTCATGCTCAGAGGAGCTTGGGGTTGTTGAGGCCAGGCCTGGAAGTATCCCATTATTCATTCCATATTCCTGCAGGCAATTATCTCTGCTCAGGAACACACAGATAGGTCAGAGAGATGCGCTGATTACTTCTAAATGTCTGAAGAATGATAATAAAAAAGGATTAAGACAGTTATTTGTGGGCTAAGGTGTAGAACAGAGGTCAGAGGGTGGCAAATACACCATGGCGAAACTCAGCACTTGAAAATGAAGGGCCTTATCAATAATATGATCAATAATAAAAACACAGTAAAGAAAAGATTGATGGTTTTGAGATCAGTCCTGCTTCTGACTGCAATGCATGTCCACATGAGACTTAGGTCACCTTAATTCTTCTGACCCTTGGTTTCCCTCTTTTTTAATGGGGAGGTAGTATAACATATCATCCACAAAGTAGTTGTATGGGTTCAAGGTTACACTTGGGGGCGTCTAGACCAGCTCAGCTAGTCTGTCTATCTCAAGAGCTCCATTCACAATATTTCCTCTTCAACAACTAGAACTATCTCAGAATAGAATGACCTGCCTTCATAGGTGGATAACGCCCCGTTACAGAAGAAACGGAAGAAAAATTGCGAGACCTCTCAATGGGCTAAAGGAGGAGGTGGAGATTCTGACATTGGGGATTTCCAAATCTGATGGTGCCCAGGGACTGGAGGATGGGCCAGGCCTTTCACAGGGAGTAGGAAGGAGCACCCCCCACCTCCCACCACACCCCCGGTCAGCTGTCTCCTGTTTGATAAGGATGTGCACTGTGTTGAGGACATGGCTAGAAATCCATCCAAACTAAACAGAGGACTAGAGATCATGGTGCCTGGAGTAGGGCTGTTTCCTGTGGGAGTGTGTCCTTGGTTAAGATCCCTGGTCAGGGGAGGGGGCATGCACTGGGGAACCCTGGCGTGTCCTTCAGCCACAGACACCAGAGGACAAGACAGCCCATGGCCAGCTCCCTTGCATTCTAGTTGGAGATGAAGATATATTTACATCAAGAGGTTAAGAACAGCAAAAGACAATTTACGCTCTGAGCTGCGTTAAGTGAGAAGGCTGAAGTGGACACGATTACTTTGTGTTAGTTGTTGGGAAATATTAGGAAATGGGTGAGTTTAATGGGCTTGAGTTATTGGTAGGATCTGGACACCTGGAAAGGCATGGGGCCAGAAATCCGGGCAGAAAGCTTGATGGGAAGAGAGACCGGGGCTGGAAAGCTTTGCCGGGTCTATTTAAGAGACCAGCAGGAGTTCTCTTTGCTGCAGTGGGGAGAGAGTTTGGGAAGAGGTGGGGGAGCCATGCCAGGCCCATGTCATGCAGGATCTTGGCTGCTGGGTTCTTCTCCCCTCTGGAGAGTGATCTCTTGACGCAGGGTTGGTGTTTCATCCTTACTCCTGGTGCTATCTTGACTGGGACCGGCTCAGGACAAATTGAAGGCGACAGGTTCCTAATGGAGGTGTGGGAAGGTGACCACAGTAGAGGGGAATGAAAGGGATGGAAAGACATTGCAAAGGAAGGTTGCTTGGCTGTGAAGACAAGAAAGAGGGAATCAGAGACGATGCTGAATTTTCTCAGGCTGGGGGGATAGATGCATTCTGGGAAGGAGGGTGGAGGTCACAGGAATGGGACAGCTGGCCCCAGTGTGTGTGTTCCATACATCCCTTGACACTTTTCAGGAGTTCACATGGCATGTTTGGCTGGTTAGGGGTGCCAACAATTTAGGACTGACCGTGACCACTGGATGCAATGAGATAATGACCCTCCACTGAACACCCCCTATGTAGCCAGCAGTGTGTGGGGCTCACACACATCATCTGCTTTACAAGCAGCCTTCAGTGAGGAAGATAATCACCCACCACCCCAAGGAAATGGACACTAAACAATGAAGTGACTTGTCAGTGTCCCTGGGCCAGTGAGGAGCTCTGGGGTGGACCCCAAGCACCCTGGCTTCCCAGCCCATCCTTCATCTAACACAGAAGCATGCTTTCCTCATGTGTGACCCCAGCCAGCCATGAGTCAGTCACCCTCCATCAGCCAGCCACTGTTGGAGCCAAACGTTCTAAATAGTAAGTTGTTGGGAAAGTAAGGTTATTCCAGGGTCTTCATCGTCCGTTGTCTCCCACCTCTCTTCACTCCAGAGCATCCTTCTTCCAGCATCTTCCTTCTAAGGAGCAGGAAACACTGATGTCAGCCTACATGTTAGGTTGACTGTGTGTAAGGTCGTCAGCTGCACTGAACATTTATTGAGCATCTGTGACTTGACAGGGAAAGTAAAAACTCTCAAGTGCCCACAGAGGACTAAGAAGTACAATTATGTGTTATGATGATGCAAAGGAGAACACAGTAAGTCCCTTAAGAGAAAATAAAGGTGAGGGACTTGGAGTTCAGTTTCTTCATAGTTGAGGCCATATGAGGCAACTCTAGGGAGCAGAGGACACTGAAGCTGGAGACTGTGGATGGACAGGGAAGGGAATTCCTGGAAGAAGGAACTGCATCAGCAAAGTGCAGAGACGGACCTGTGAAGGAGGACCCTGTGTTGGAGCATAGGAGAGTGCAGTGGCGGTGGTAGGGGACAAGGCGAAGGGGGAAGGAATCTGAAAGGGTGCCGACTGAGGGAGAGCCCGGGAATGAGACCATGAACTTTATTCTCTGAGATAAGAGGTTTATTCTCTGAGCAAAGCTGCCCCTACAGCCACTGAAAGGTTTTGATAGCTGTAGGGGCTGAATTGTGTCCCTCCGAAAAGATACATTGAAGTCCTAATCCTGAGTACCTCAGAATGTGACCAACTCTAAGAATAGGACTGTGGATACAATTAGTTAAGATGAGGTCGAATTGGAGTAGAGTGTCATTAGAGGAGAAGAAGACAGAGACACTAGGGAAGACACCATATCAAGACAGAGGCAGAGACAGAAGTGCTGCAGGCCAGGGAACGCCAAGGACTCCGCCCACCAACAGAAGCTGGAAGAAGTGTGGAATGATTAGCTGGTGCAGGTTCAGAGGAAGTGGAAGTATGGTCCTGCTGACACCTGGATTTTGGACTTCTGGCCTCCAGAGCTGTGAGAGAATGAATTTCTGTGGCTTTAAGTGCCCCAGTTGGGGGTGCTTAGTTATGACAGGAAACGAATACACTAGGCACATTGATGCCACTGTCTGCCGACCCTCCTCCCTGGCACGCAGCCTTGGCTCATGGCCCTGATGTGAGGGACAGGCCACGTCTCAGATCACTGCCCGGCTCCAGTGTCTGCATCATTGGGCGTTGCTCTTTCTACCTTATCCCAGATGAACCACCCAGTTCTGATAACCTTATGGGTTGGGTTGTCAAAAGTTTGAGTTCTTTTTTGTTTTCCTTTTTCTGGGAAAATATACAGGTTTTGGAAAGAAATGATATTATACAAAGAGGGATTTTTTTTTTCTTTTTTCTTTTTTTTTTTTAGGCACAGTGTGATAAAGTCCTCATGGGGAATAGGTGGGAAGTCTCCAGAGAAGGTATTCAGGCCAGATCGGAGAAGGAGGAGATGGTGGCACTGATGTCATTGTGTGGCACTTGTCAATGGCAGTGCAGGAACTCTGAAGGGTGCTACTGCTGGGCTGGTGGCTGAGCAAAAGCACATTGAGCTAGCAGCCATATGTGGTTAGACTGAAGTAGCTGCTTCTATGCAAGCTAGAAAAGACAGAGTTGAGAAGCTGGTTTCAGCAGCAACCTGTTTTCACCTGGCTTGGCCGGGTTCACACCAAACAGAGCGATGTAGCTGCATTATTGAAAGAGATTGTTAAAATCGCTGTCCTGTCTCCCGCTGTGTCCTGTCCACTCTTCTCACTTCCGACCCCTTTCCAGGCTCCTTCACCAACCTGTTTGTTCAGAAGAGGTGGAGGAAAAAGTCACCTTTGCCGGGTATTGACAGAAGGGCTGCCTGTGTCTTGCACACTGAGGACATTGTTTAAGATGGTGCCACCTCTATAAAAATATTGGTTCTGTAGCGTTGCCAAGATTTCTGAGTTATCTATCCACCAGGACTCCTTGTGCAAACTCAGTCTGCCTTCTGACAGGTTTAATCAGCGTGCATTCCTTTTTAGAAAATGTTCACAGTATTCATGTGCTTGTCTTCTCTTTCTTCCTGCCTGCTATCAGCAGCCAGTGGGGTTGCAGCTATGTGAGCCTGTTCCTCTAGGGCAGAAAAGGATCATTATAACATGAAAACGGTCAGGAGAAATCTTTCTCCAACAGACTGGGAGAGAAATCATCTCCATTTCAGACAAGCATGTCTTTAGAGAATATCTTTCACCAAAGATTAAAAGCAAAAGTGTCCTCGTCCCTCTAGGAGATCTTTCGTCTTCACTCCGGCCTTCAATGCTTAGAGTCTGAGGCTCTCATGAACAAAGTCAAGATTTGGAAACTGCAGTATCCCTTGGCTGGGAAAGGAAAACTTCGTGGCATTTCTTTTGATGTGATCACCTTGGAAAACAAGAGTGCTGCAATCCAGAGGCACTTTTTAAACTCTGCAATCTGTTTTTGTAAAATAATTCTAGACAGATATGCAGACTGACAGGTGAGATTTATCTGAGAATGAAGTTATCATTGCACACATGAATCTATTTGGGATTAGAAAAGGCCATTTTCAAGTTCTAAAAATAAATAAGAAGCTCACAACTCACCCAGGCATTAGATTAACATTTCTAAAATCTTAAGCAAGGCCAGAAATTAGTAATACACCATGCTGGACCTTTAAAGTCACTCATTTCATACATAGATATACAAAGTCACTCATTAGATAGAATTACCAGATACGTTTCCTCCTACCTTTCCTCATTTCCAAGTTTCTTCTAAATGACTTTTAAATTAGGGATTTACGGTAGGAAGGAAATTGATAAACACATATTTGGAGCAGTGGGTTGGGAAGTTGACATCTGGGTCCATTACTTATTCTCTGCTCCTGACTTACTGTGTGACATTAGCCAAAGCAGTTAGCCTTTCTGGGCCTCAGTTTCCCTATCCTTAAAGGAGGAGCATTATTTGTCAGCTGCCCTGCAGAGGGTAAGATACACAAACCAGCACACGAGAAGAGAAATGACAAAGGGGCTCAGAGACTGGATGAAAAACCGCAGGGGATAATAAACAGCTCATTTACTTCCCATGCCTTGAATTTTGGCCCCTACTCGGGGCCGATGCTTGTGATCTATAGTGCCATGCTGATTTGGCCTGTTACTCAAAAATATTGAAAGCAAATATTGACTCAAGATAATACAACATGAGCAACGTAAAGGTCAATTGACCTGGAAAAAGAACATCTCACCGTAGTTTCAAACGATGGCACGTGACACCTTCCAGAATTGCTCATAAATCCCAGTTTTGTGACAGCAAGAACATGCTCAAGAAATTAGTGCCGGGGTATGTCAGGGCAGCTTTTTAATCATGTCAGATCTGTACATTGTCCCCATTTACTGAAACTCTTCATCGCTGATAAGGTGCTTGTTAGAGAAATGGGAACTAAATTTATAGTCGCCGGCTTTTGTGGAGCCAATTTACATGTTGTGCTGCTTGGAACGAAAGGAAATGTGCATGAAGCCAAAATTGGCTTTGTGGCTCCAGTTGCCTCGGCTCCGCACCACCTGCCTCCAATCAAACTGTCCAATTACAGGAAACAATTGTTTTCTTGCTTTCTGGGAAGTGAAGAAATTCATGCAGTAAAGGACTGATTTCTAAATGTTTCTTTTTTTCCCCCTTACAAGGAAAAAAAAAAAAGATCAGAAAGAAAAACAGATCCAAAACATCAACATTGTCTTGGGGGAAAAAGTACTCCCCTAACAAATTACCTTCAAAGTTCAAAACCCAGAATGTTGCCATGCCCACACTTTGGTGTTATTGACCACGGCCATCTGATCTGTAATTACCTCTGATAATAACATTATTAGCCATTCAGAAGAAAGATTTTCTCTTTTAACATGTGAGGCAGTAATTAAAGGCTGTGAATTTCACAGGTGAAATCTTGCAGAAAGTACGATTTTGAAGTCAAAGGATTTAGTGATCCACCTCTTCTTAATTAAACTTTCTTCTCAAAATAAAATCTTGTACTTGAAACAATGCAATCGGGGCAATGATACTATTTATCTTTATCTTTGAGTCCAAGTCTCATTTCTTAACATTCTAATTTGACTTGCTAAAGCCTATTTCTCTGAAATGGTTAAAATAGCAGCAGAGTAGTTGAAAGGAATATAAACCATTGGTCACATGTAGAGGGTACTTAGCATGCATTCAGCACAGATGATAATTATAGTACGTTCTTTCCTCTGACAGGTAATATTTTAATGGAATTAACAAACAAACTTCACTTGGCATGTTCCTAATTCATCTCTCGAGTTTTTCTTTTTAAAAACAAAAATGGTCAGGCATTGTGGTTCAGGCCTGCAATTCCAACATTTGGGACATTGGGGTGGGAGAATCACTTGAGGCCAGGAGTTCTAGACCAGCCTGGACAACATAGCGAGACTTCATCCTTAAAAAAAAATTAATCAGGTATGGTGGAGTATGCTTGTAGTCCCTTCTACTGGGGAGGCTGAGGCAGAAGGATCACCTTAGCCCAGGAGGTCAAAGCTGCTGTGAGACATGATCGTGCCACTGCACTCCAGCCTGGACAACAGAGTGAGATCCAACTTAAAACAAACAACAAAAAAACCCTGAAACTGTTCAGTATTTCATGATTCGGTTAAAAAATAGCGACCTCAAGATACCACTTACTGGCGCTTTTCATATCATCCCTCTGTAAGGCATGTACCTTACTGAGGCCACTCCAAAGCTTGCATATAGTATACTAACTTTTTGCTCCACTTGGAATTTATTTAAGTCATTCTCGAGAATAATTCTACTCAATTCCAAGGGAGTTCGCCCATGCATGGGACATTAGCTTCTAGGAATTGCTGTTCTCCTCCAGGAAGCCTTCCGGGGTCTGGCTCTGCATTGGCCTCTTGCCCAGGTGGTGGTTTTATTTTTACCTTGTAGTGGTGGCCCTCAGTGAATATGGACTCATTGAGGACCAGGATAGTTCTCTTTCATTTGCCAAAAATGAGTGGATGATTGGTACTTGGTAAAATGAATGAGACGATGACTTTCCTCCTTTTTTTCTGGATATTTTCTTAGAGCTCCCTGAGAGATCTTTTCTCTTCTCCATCATCCCTAGGACTCTTCCATCAGCATCTTCTCTTTTTCTTTCTTTCTTCTTCTTCTTCTTCTTTTTTTTAATGATTTGGGGTCTTACTCTGTTGCCCAGGGTGGAGTATAGTGGTATGCTCATAGCTCACTGCAGTCTCGACCGCCTGGGTTTGGGTGATCCTCCTCCTTTGCCTCCTGAGTAGTCACCATACCTGACTAATTTTTTGATTTTTTTTTGTAGATATGAGGTCACCCTATGTTGCCCAGGCTGGTCTCAAACTCCTGGGCTCAAGTGATCCTTCCGCCTCAGCCTCCCAAAGTGCTGGGATTATAGGCGTGAACCACCACACCCAGCTAACTTTTCTTCTTCTTCTTTTTTCCAGGTTGGAGTCTCACTCCATTACCTAGGCTGGAGTGCAGTGGCACACCACCCCAGTGTCGACCTGCTGGGCTCAGGAGATCCTTCCACCTTAGCCTTCCAAGTAGCCAGATCCTTCCACCTTAGCCTTCCATGCACTACCACACCCAGCTAATTTTTTTTTTATTGATTGATTGTAGAGATGAGGTCTAGCCAAGTTACCCAGGTTGTTCTCGAACCTGTGGGCTCAGGCAATTCTCTCACCTCAGCCTCCCAAAGTGTTGAAATTACAGGATGGAACCACTACGCTTGGCCTAACTTTATATCCTACACACACGTTAGGTGATCTCATGAACCCCTGTGATCGTACTTATGATGCGTGGTCTCCATACCCAGAAACCTGTGTTCTCATCCTGTTTGATGGAAAACTTGGGAGAGGGCTGGGGGGTAGCTAAGTACACAGGCTCCAGAATTGGAGTCTCCTATGCTGCGCCCTGGTCTCCCACATAGGAGTGTGGGACCTTTCTTAACCTTCCTTGGCCTTAGTTTTCTTATCAAATGGGGGTGCACGATGCCAACCAGAAGTACCTGGGGCTGCAGAGTGGGACTATTGCTCATAAGTTGCCTTCCTGAGCTCTAGATGCATACAAGACAAGACTTGCTGGCTGCAAACCCTAGATCTGCCCTAACCAGTATGGTAGCCAGTTGACACATGTAGTGATGAAAATTAATGTTAATTAAAATGCAATGAAATTTAAAACTCAGTCCCCCAGTTGCACTACCCATATTTCAAGCTCCCACTAGCCATCTATGGCTTGTGGCTACTGTATCGGACAGTGCCACGAATGTTATAGAATCTTCTAGGACATGACACAGAAAAATTCCACTGGGCAGTGCTGCCCTGGATGTTCCACTGGTGTCTCAGCTCAGATCTTCTCCGTTGGCATCTTCCTTTTGCATGATTAGCACCACTATCTACCTGCCGTGCAAGCTAGCCACCGCGGGCCCGCCTAGCACGGGTAAGCCAGGCCGTGGTTAACAGGGGCCTTGGAAGCAGATGGCCTCAGATAGTATTTCCTGGTTCTGTGGTCTAAATTGCTTTGTGTCTTTGTTTCCTGCAAAATGGGGACAAAAACAGCCCTACGGTGAGGACTTGTGAAGATAAAATAATGCAAGTTGACTAGACACAGACAGACATGCCGTGACAGCCATGATTACTCTTGATTGTCCCAGGACTCTCCTTTTCCCTCCTTTCTCACTTTGAGTCACCACAGTGAGCCTGCTTCCCTCCAGTCAGTTCGTGCCTCATGTCCATCCTCTGCCAGGCATCCTGGCTTCCCATGAGCTGCAGCCTCTCCTCCCTGCTCCAGGCTGCAGGCTGTCTGTCCCATCTTCCCTGCTGCCAAGAGGATCTTCTTGAAACATGCATCTGATCCTGCTTCTCCTCTTCTAGAAAATCATCCGCACCAGCTTTGGTGTGTTAGGGTACAATTCTGCCTTCCTCACCTAGTACGTGGGATCAAAGAGGCCCCCTCCCCTTCTTTCTGTCTTCCCCAAAGCGTTCTGCCCCTCTCTGCACCCTGGTTTCTGAGCACACTGCCTCAACCCCCTGACACACTCTTCCTGCCCTTGCGCCAGCTCCACTTGCTTTCTTGTCTTTTCCTCCACCTCTTCTTCCTTCAACCTCAGCTCAGCTCAGCCTCACAATCCTGGGGCCTCCCTCCCTATACATTCCACCTGGACCCCTCCAGTCTCACCCAGGCTCCTGGGCCTCCTCTGATTCCGTGTCCTCGGGGCTCGATGCTTGTTTCCATCAGAACAACCGGGAAGTGGTTTTCTCCAGGGCAGGGGTTGAGCACTACTTAGCTTTGTTTCCCGGTGCCTGACACACCGGAGGCGTCTGGAAGGCTCTGAAAAAATCTCTGAATGAATGGATCTGGTTTCAACAACATACTCTGTGCACCTTCCCCACAAGTGCTGCTTTATCCATAAGAATGAATTTTGGATACTGAAAATCCATGCCTCACGGTGATATGGTGACTCAGGGGGTAATTGTGACCATGGGGGCTTTCCAGCAACCTAGTTAAATGAAACCACATAGCAACTCTTATCCCCTCTCCCCCCATGGGTGACCTATTTCTCAATTCCTGCCATCTCAACATCCATTGTGGCAGAATTCTGACGAGGCTGGGCAATTTCACTGCTGGTATTTGATGAGAGAAGGGAATTGAAATGTAGGTGATTGATTTGGACCTGGAGAAGCTGATTGGATGTCACCCTGTTCTTTCCAACAGTGGGAAACTGGCCTGTATAAAGGGGACTTCCTGTGACCCCTGACCGGAAGTTCTGATTTATTCCCATGGACTGGGGACGTGAAGGTTGCCCTGTCACACGCGGCCCAAGAGATTGATGATCTGGGCTCTCGTAGACTCTCTGGGTGAGTTTCCCAATTTAGAATGAAAAATCTCTAACAATTCTTTACCCAGATCCCCATTTGTCTTTTCAGAGCTGAAGTAAAAATTGAACTCTCTGAGTCCAACCTAATTGAGTTCATCTATGAGGCCATCGGGCTGGTGGCTGTGACTCAGAGAAAGGCTGAGTGGGCAGGCAGCAGCCCACTGTAGGGAGAGTGTTTACACAGCCCACTTGGCAATAAAGAGAAGGGGAGATGCTCCAGTGGGCAGGCTTACTTCTCTCCTTCCTTTTTTCTCTTGGCTAACTCTTAAATCACACATTGCCCCTCCTCTGTGGACTCCCTTCCTGCCAATTCCCATCCCCTTCCCAAACCACGCTGGCCCGGACTTCCCTTCTGTCCATCCTTGGCACTCTTTGACGCCTTTGTCAGAAAACTTCTCTTAATGGATATGGTTTCCTGATCACTGCTCAGCTCCCTGCTGGTCCAGCAGCCCCTGGGGAGCAGGAAGCGTGACCACTGCAAGCTCAGTGGAGTGACTGGGGGCCTGGCAGACATGAAATAAAGATCTGTAGGGAATGATAAGTAACACCTGGCTGCCTGGTGAACTATCAGCATCTTCTGATGAGCTTAAAAAATAATGTAGAAGCTCTGGCCCTGACTGGACCAATGGATAGGGGCCAGATAGCAGCATTAAAAAAAAAAAAAAAAAACCCAGATGGTTTTATTTGCAGGCAGGAAGAAGAACAACTTCGACTGGCAGAAACAGACCTTTGGAATCGAACTGCTTGGTCTGGAATCTGGGTAGACTAACTGCTTTCTTCACAAAGGTTCATGTGAGGCTGATGTCTGTTGGGTGGGGCTACTGGGTCCTAGATGCTGTGTATAAAGCTCCTGGGGTGGAGTGTGTACCCAATAGCGTTTAACCTTGTGGTTGTAAATGCTTGGTGCACATTAGGTGTAGGAGATAAGAGGTGGAGTTAAGGCAAAACCTGGTTTGGGTGGATTATTTGACTTTTCTGAGTCTCAGTTGTCCCATCCATAAAATGGGCTTAATAATATTTCCTGAATAGTCAAGATATGGAAACAACCTAAGCAAATGTCCATTGACAGATGAATGCATGAAGACTATATGATGCGTACATACAATGGAATATTATCCAGTCTTAAAAAGAAGGACCTTTTGCAACAGGCAACAATATAAATGAAATTTGAAGACAATCGTGCTAAGAAAAATGAGCCTGTTATCAAAAAGACAAAGACTGCATGATTCCATTTATATGAGTTCTCTAAAATAGTAAAGTTCATAAAATCAAAAAGTGAATAGTGGTTGGTTATCATGAGGTGGAAAAAGGGAGAAATGGGGGATTATTAATCAATAGGCAGAGAGTTTCAGTTAAGCAGAATGAATAAGCCTGAAAGATCTGCTGTGCAACACTGTGGCCAGAGTCACCAACAGGGCATCATGCACTTTGGCATGTGCTGAGAGGGTGGGTCTCATGTTAAGTGTTCTTACCACAATAATTAAAAAAGAACCACCTTCATGGGAATAATCATATTGCATTATATACATGTAAGCATTAAATGAGCTAAGACATTCACGTAATAAGTATTTGAGAATCAGTAGCTATTTATTATTATCATTGTTGTTGTTATTAGATTGGTAGATAAGTGGGTGAAAAACATAGTAAATGCTGACTGATGTTTATGGAGGCAAAAACAATTAGATAATGATATATGAATTGTGGCTATTTAGACATCTGTTCTAAAGTCTATCTTTTTAAGCCACGAGCATTAAGGGAAAAACTTCTACCTTGATTTCTGACCTTCGTAAGTCAAAATATGGGTTTAGGCTTTGTCTCTATTATGTAATGCTGGATTGGTGAACTTACAATACATCTATGGAGTCAAAATACATTTTCATTTGCTAATTTCTGTTAACAAGGCAAAAAGCTTTCTTAAATAAACAATTATATTTTAGGGAAGTGTAAATTAAAGCACTATTCTTAATTTTGCTAAACTCGTACTCCCTCGAACTGTGTAATTTACTCTGACGCTCTCACTGTTCTTGTAGCTGCTAAATTATGAGGCTCTTAGCCAGCCCCTAGCTTGAGCTGTTAGACTTATGTGAAAGTGACGCAGATTTTGTTTGGGATCTAGGGCTGTGGAGCAGGAGTCCGAGTTTGAGATCTGACAGTTGAGCCCCTTACTGCCCCTTCCTGTCTCCTAACCAAGGTTGATGGAGTGAAGGAAACCACAGTTCGCGCATGTGCCGTTCAGCTTTCCAGAATGAGGATGAAGGAATGAGTGGACTCAGCCATCAAAAACAATTCAATGCTTAAAAATTATGGAGAAAAATTATGAATATCTAATTCTGTTGTCTGGTTCAAGACAGGTTGGCTCAGAGCTGTCACCAGAGGACAATATGCTCCCAAGTGCTCCCAATTATTTCTGGTATTCTCCCCAGGTCCCCCTAAGCCAGGTCACTTGGGGTCATTGGCCTCTTCCTCCCTATACCTCCCAGGGCTCTCCACATTTCCATCCTTCAGGGGCAAGAGGGATGCAAAGACAGGTTGAGAGGGCTTTTCCCAAGGATCCCTGACTCTGAAGCAGATCTGCTGCCCTGAGTCCTCTCCTGTGTCTACTGAGCAGTTCTCCTTCCCTTCAGGGCATGAAGCCAGGGGCAGCTGGGGAAGAGATGCCATAGGGCCTCTCTATCCTCTCCCTGGCCCTTCTCACACTCACTATGCTCTCCACTCCCATTATTACAAAATAAAAACTCCCTGTGTACCCACAGGTGCTGAAGGATACTGATGTTTGTGTTCGGGGAAGGGTGTGGCAGTGTAGACCTTGGCTCTGCCAGCTGAAATTCCCTGTTACATATAAAAAATCCAAACCAAGCTCATTAAGCAACCAACAAAGATAGCATAACTTGGTAATGCCTTCCTAGAGAGCAATTTGGCAATATGGATCAAGAGCCTTAAAAATGTTCACAGCCTTTTACTCAGCACTTTAGCTGTTAGGAATTTATTCTCAGGTAATATTCAGATAGATTAATCAAGACCTATGTTCAAGGATTTTTATTTTAAAATTTATTGCACTAATTTACACGTAAAATTAGAAATGAACAACTTTAGTGTCCAAAATAGAGGGAAAAATAAATTCCGGTGTTCATATACATATAATAAAATAGTTTAGAGCCGTTAAAATCACATTGAAGAGTAGTTAATGATATAGGAAGACAGTAATGTTGCGATGTTAGGTTTAAACAATTAGATATAAAATTGTAGACATGGTGTAATCCCATCATGTAAAAAAACAGGTATGTTTATGGCATATACACATGCATGTATATGTGTGTTTGTGTGTATGTATATGTAGACCTATACCATAAAGAAAGCCACAAGATATGAGGAGTGGTTATACCTGGGAAATGAGACAATTACAATTAATTTTTTTTCCAGAGTATTTATTTTCCCTTAAATTTCTATAATGACCATGTGTGACTTAAGAACACACTTTAAAATGATTCAAGCAACAAAAGTTACCAGAAGTTCAAGGAGATACCCTTGCAACCAAGAATTCAGGACATGTTATGCCAGGTCTCCTTTGTGGGAACCTCCCAAGCAGCTCACCACTTTGATGCTGCAAATTTTGCCAAGGAAGCAAAGAGTTGAAGACCAGGAGCAGAGATGGGATGGATCTGCCTGAACCTGAGCCTTGAGCTTGGACTGCCACCATTCCCATACTCTGAGGCCCTGAAGTAAGATGCCTTGACTCTTCCTGAGGTTTTAGCTTCCTCCTAGGCCTCTACCTCGTTCTCTGGACTAGCCTGGAGTCTTGAGGGTAGCAGAGTCTCAGCTGGTATCCTGGCCCACTACTTAAATGTTGTGGACCCCAGTCAGGTCTCCTCACCTGAAGAGCCTTGGTTGTTTCATCTGTAAAATGGGATAATATCACCACCCACGGGGTTGTAAACAAGATGATGTTTAAAAAGAGCTAATATATAGCAGATCCCCTGTAATTGGCATGTACACATGTGTGCCTGTGTGTGGCATGTGTGTGTTTTCCCATCTGATAAATCATTTTCAGCCTTCACTTCTTAAAGCTTTGCATCAATTTATGAACAGTGTTTTGCGCCTATTGGACCTATGTTGGGTAGGGGACATGGGGGTCTCAGCTTTCTGAGAAAGGGCAGGGGGCCATGAAAGGGAGCTCAGCAGCTCCCCGAGGACAGAATTGCTTTTGCTCTCCTTTTTTCACAGAAGAAGTAGAAGAAGGCTGGTCAACTTTGGGGTCTTCCCTGTTCCCCTCCTCATCGTCACGTGACTAGATCACGGCTTTCTTCTTCAGGGACCCCTCATCCATGGAACACTTGCTGAGTGGAAAAGTCAATGGGCAATTGTTTTTTTCTTTTTCTTTCTTTTTTTATTTTTGAATTGGAGTCTCACTCTGCCGCCCAGGCTGCAGTGCAGTGGCATATTCCCAGCCACCGCAGCATCAACCTGCTGGGCTCAGGTGATCCTTCCGCCTCAGCCTTCCAAGTAGCTGGCACTATAGGCACGTGCCACCACGCCCAGCTAATTTTTTGATTTATTGTAGAGATGAGGTCTCGCCAGGTTGCTCAGGCTGGTCTTGAACCCGAGGGCTCAGGCAATCTTCTCACCTCAGCCTCCCAAAGTGCTGGGATTATAGGCATGAGCCACTGCGCCCAGCCCTCAGTGGACAGTTGTAAATATGAATTCACTCCCCTCAGTAAGAGGATGATAAACCTGAGAGGAGGCTACCACCACCATCATCATTATCACAGCATAGTGAATAGGTGAAAGTGAAGTCGAGGCGTTCCCCGGGAAGCTCAGAGCCTGGCTTGGTCCCTACCCTCTCCTTCTGAAAACTCTAAGTGTTAGGAAGCTGCAAGCTTGCACATGACTGTACCCCTTTCAGGAAACCACTGCTGTCATTGTTAGGTGACCTGGCTGGAAAGGGGGGCATCCGAATGACAGAGCTTGTGGGCCATCCAGGCTGCAGGAGTATGCACCATTGCAGAATAATCCCACACGGGCACCGTCGGGTTGATGCAGGCAAGAACGACCTAACACAAGGCCAAATGCAAATTGTTTTAAAGCACACAAATGAGCTTGGTTCAGGTGGTGCCAAAGAATTCTCGATTTCAGCAGAGTTATTTTGTGCACTTTTGGTACTATCATCCAATAAAAATGCAACTGTTCACGGAGTCATTTGTACTTTTAGGAGATGCTGTCAAGGAAAGCAGGTCACAAATTTAACCTGATTTGCTAAACCGATTTTAGTTACTTTTGTCAAAGCCACATCAAATCTTCAAATCTGTGTGCTTTCTTTTTGCACTGTGAGATCGTGACTCTGAAAACTCAGCATCAGTTTGGTTAAGTGAGACCTTCAGACCCTCCATGGTCCTATGTGCACTTGGGCATGCGATGTGATTCCTGACCACAGGGCACTATAAGGAGAGACGATGAAAGGTGGAATGCAGATGGGAAAACAGGGACATAGTGAGGGCAGGACAGGGGAGGATGTGGTTGCCCACCCTGTCCAGGCCCAATTTCGGTGTTCAACCTGTGCAGCTGGACAGAGCCCGTGCTGAGAAGGATCCTGCACTGACGTAATGCTCTGGGGCCTCTGTTTTGGTAGTCAGAATGAACACGGCACTCTGTATTTTAATTTTTCTCTGAAGCTAGTTTGTTTTCTTTCTGGACTCACCGCCAGACCATGTCTCCCAGGCTCCTCCACAGTCAGGCATGGCCATGAGGCTGCGTCTCATCAATGGCATGTGACAGCCATCCACACGCTCAGCCCACGAGCATCTCCATGCATGAGCCTTGAAAACACGCCCAAGCTCGGTTCAAGTGGTGTGAAGAATTTTCCATTTCAGTGGAGTGTTATGTTATGCGCATTTACTGCTGTGATCCAACAACAATGCAACTGTTCCTGGAGCCATTAAGTTGTCCATCTAGGAGATGCTGTCAAAGAAAGCAGGCCAGACTTTTCCCCCTTTGGCTAACCAGGGTGCGACCCTCAGGGCCACTTTGGAAGCCATGTGTTGAAGACAAGACGCTGTAGCCTGGTACTGGGTCTCTGAATAACTGCATGGAGTAGAGCTCTCTGTGCCCCCTGCCTCTTTGTCCCAGCCACTTGGAACTGCTCTGGATTTCCACAGGAGGAAAGCATCAGCATTTCTAGAGTGTTGATTCAGATCTGTGTTCCTGCAGCCTGGCCTACTGGGATGCTTCCTTTTCAGAGGAAGAAAGGAGGCCAGGTGTGGTGGCTCACACCTGAAATCCCAGCACTTTGGGAGACTGAGGTGAGAGGATCGCTTGAGTTTAGGGATTTGAGACCAGCCTAGGCAACACAGCAAAACTTCACCTCTACAGAAAATCAGCTGGGCATGGTGGCGCCTATAGTCCCAGCTACTTGGGACGTTGAGGTAGAAGGATCACCTGAGTACAGGAGGCTGAGGCTTCAGTGAACCGTGATGGTGCCACTGCACTCCAGCGTGGGCCATAGAGTGAGACCCCAACTCAAAAAACCAACAAACAAAAAAACAGGAAGGAAGGCTTTCTTAGAAGTTTCCCAGCAGACTTTCTCTCTCAGCTTGTTAGAATTATGTTTCATGTTTTTCCTAAACATGTCTCATCAAGGAGAAGGGAATTGCTATGGTCAGAATGGAATTGTTTTCCTCGGCTTGGACTAGTAAGGACTTACACCCTAGGGTCAGGGAGGGCTCTGGTCACCCCAAGCATATGGCTGTCTATACCTAAATAAAACTGGGCTTTGAGAAGTGAGTCCTGAGAGGGGCTTGCTATTGGGTGGGCAGTCAAACAGTGTCTGAGGAGAAAGAAGGGCTTAAAAACAAAAAAAGAAAAACAATAAATTTTTTTTAAGCCTCTGAGGACAGACAGCAACGATATCTTTTCTTTTTCTTTTTTTGGTGCAATAAATTTCTTATACACTGAGAAGTGAAAAAAATTATACATGTTGCATGAGTGAAGAGAAACCATCATGTACCTGTGAGGTTTATGGAAAAGAATGCTCTATGTAACTCTTCAACCAGAATTACTCATTTGAACCCTTAACTTTCCCATCTCTCAAATAGATGCAATGACATCCGAAGGGAAAGAACACACAGCGTCTCCTGGGAATTGTGATTTGAGTGGGCTATCAGGCCGAGTGATGGGGACAGTGATTGAGTTTCCTTGGAGTGGTCTACATTTGACAAACGATTTTCCCTTTATATGTTTGGTTTGTATATATCAGTAGGGAATGTCAAAGGCTGCAAGTAATAGCATATGGACTATGTGACTGCATTGCTTCAAATAATGAAGGATTTACTTTTCCTCACTTAACAGGAAGTCTGGAGGTTGCTGGTACTAGTTGACAAGCTCAACAGTATTAGTACTAACTTCTGCAGATTTTCTTAGAATTCCCCTAATGTTTGCAATATGGCTGTTACGGCTGTGTGTCACGCTTGAGGCAGGATGAAGGTGGTGGAGCAGGAGGGACATTCTGTATTGTCCCTCCTGCCCCACCACCTGTTTATCAAGAAAGCAGAGTTTTTTAGACACTGGTCCCTAGAAGTCTCAGACTTTTCTGTCATGGCCAGACCTGTGTATTGTCCTGTTTATCAAGAAAGCAGAGTTTTTTAGACACTGGTCCCTAGGAGTCTCAGACTTTTCTGTCATGGCCAGACCTGAGTGACACACCACACCTAGCTACTTGGGAGTCTGGACAGCGAGAAGCAAAGTTATCCAAACTGGCTTCCACCAATGGTGGTCCACCATGTGGGACTGGGCCCACGGCTGTTCTGAACCAAAGTCAGTGTCTCCTAGCAAGAGACGAGGGAGGACTGAACAATGAATAGGTGACAGATACTGTCTGTCACATGCTACGAAGTTTGGGGTGAGAGCAATGGCTTCTAAAAATAAGGCAGATAAGAGTCTGGAAGTTCAGGGAGGAGGTTTGGAGGCTGGAACACTTCTTGACACAAATAAAGTCCAGATCAAAGTGGAAACCAGAGCAGAGCTCCCATCTGAGCTGATGCTAGCGTCCAGCGCTTCAGCTAGCTGTTTTGTTCCACTGCTAATCCAGTTCTCAGAACTTTGTAGGGTTGTTATTGAGTCTCTACAGTAGAGGCCGGTGAGGGGGTGGGTTATCTGTCCGGTCAATCAGACTACCGGCAAGATGGACTCCACCTTCATATTCGTGTTCCTGTGTCTCAGCTACAGCATTTCCCTTGCTTTCCTGTGGCCTCCTCTTGTGCTTCTGTCACTTTCTTTGCCTGCCTGGGTCACAGAGACGGTTCTGTTCGCTTGTCATCCTCACCAGATATGTGTCTCTAGAATGGCACTGTCTGACAGGAACACAACATGAACCATGTATATAACTTTACACTCCCTAGCAACTGTATTTTAAAAAGCAATAGGAAATGCATGAAAATTAAAAACAGTATTTTAGTTGATTACTATATTACAAATATCATGTTAACATATAATCAATAAGTTATTTTACCCTTTTTTCATACTAGGTCTTTGAAATCTGCTATGTGTTTTACACTTTACAAATCTCAATTTGGACTAGTCACATTTCAAAGGATCAGAGGCACCACATGAGAGAGCACACTTCTAGAAGACAGATATCATTCTATTCATCGTTCCATCTCCAGTGCCTGCAGAATAGTGGAGTCTTAACAAATACTTACTGAATGAATAAATATGACCACACTGCTAGCAATGGGCCTTTCCTAAACGTAATGGGAGAGAGACCAGAAAGCCCTGGAGCAGTGCGCGTGCTAATAAAGATCATGGATTCACATCCTGACCCCTTGAATGTGACTGCATTGGAAGCTGATCCAGAGAAAATCTCTTACTCTCTTTATGCCTCTATTTCCTTATCTGTAAAGAGATAGCAACATCTATCTTTCAAGATGTTGAGAAGATTAAATGAGCAGGTGTACACAGGATGTGGAATACCTGGTGCAGGATAAGCACTTATGAAGCAGTAGCCATAGTAATTTTCAACCAGATGTTCTGTAAGTCATGGGGAATTGGATTTTAGTAGTAACAGGATGGGTTGGCTAGGGCAGTGCTGATCATGATGTTTGCTGTGTCCCAGTTGTAGGACTCTTGCAGCATGGGTTTTCTCTGTTTGGGGAACTATCTTGGGGTGGGGAGGTCTCAAAGCAATTCATAATGTTTCTCTTTCTGGCTGTAGCTGGGGAAAGTCATATGCCAACCCTAGGGCTTTAATAAGCAAAGGCACATGCCACACGAGGGTGGTGCTGCTCTGGGAATTCATGGTCCTTCTGAAGCCTGAAGGCTCAGCCTCCCCAGGGAGCCCTGGCTAGCTTAGGGCAGCCAGGACCCTTGGGAGTGGGGAAAGTGGGAAGCGGGAGTGGGGGTGGGGGACCTGGACCCCTGCTGTCTGCTGTCTCTGCTCCCACTCAGCTGTCCTTGTATGCTGCATACCTCTGCTCAGTCCTCTGGGTGAAACTCTGACATTTCCCCCCCAGATTGACTGACTTGAAATACAGTTGTTTAAAGCAATAGAAACCAAGTGTTTCATGATCATACCTAGTTTTGAAAACAGAAAATGGGCAAAACAAGCCAGACACTTAGTGGCAGTAAGAAAAGCAAAGGCTAACTTCATTAAAAAGCTTCTTTGTGGTATCAGGCAGGAAGTGAAACAGTTTTAAATGGCAAACATTTCTCAATCATTTAATGCACCAGGAATCTTGGCATCCTTTCTCCTTTGTCCCCTTAAAGAAAAAGAGAGCCTAGACATAACTTGGATGAGAAAGGGGGAAAGAACTAAGGCAGTGTGTTATCATGGAGCCCTGGGAGCGCTGGTCCTCAGTGCCTGCCACCCGCCTTAAGCTTCCTGGGAGGACCCGTGTCAGATGTGGTGTATAGGAAGGTGTGTGGTTGAGCCTGGGCCACCCCAGAGGGATAGCTGACTTCTGTTGGTACCACTCGTCAACGGGCTTTCTCAAATTCGTCATGGTAGGAACCCCCGCGAATGTCAGACTTGCCATGTTAGCATGTAGGTCCATTCGCTGGGGATAGAGTAACCCCAGTCCTCACAGGTAGCATTTATTTCTCTTGCCAAATTGTCCTCATTTCTACTGCAAGTTGGGCTCTTTACACAGAAAATAAAAACACAGAGAAGCATGGCTGGTTAAATTTTTTCTTGAGGGAAAAAAATACACTTATTTATCGAGTATCAAACCAATAGAAATGAAAAGGAAAACCAGGAGATGGACATCGTCGATAGACTCTTGCTTGGTTGCACTTTTAAAGATTTATTTGTAGATGCCAAACAGGATATGGCACCTGGGAGTTGTTCATAAGTACTCCTTAATTGATTAAAAGGTACAAATAGATTTTAAGATCTTCAGGGAAATAGGTACTCTCTTTTTGGAAATAGCAGTTGATTTCCATTGGTCACAAAAATGGTGCCAGATGGACCAAAGTCCAGCTAATATGAAATAGATCTCAAATGTCATGACTTTTATATCTTTCTTTAAAATTCTCAGGATGGTTTCCCACGTCATCTCATGAACCTTTGCCCTGCTCTGCAGCTGCAGAGGGCAGGCGTTCTCACGAGGCACTCAAGGTGTGGCCAGAACTCACATTTCTGGGCTTTCAAGATCATCCTCTTCAGTCTTATCTCCACCCTTCTCCTGGCCAAATCCCCCTGTCCTTGAGCCTCCAGGGGGAGGAACTGGTTGCCAGATCACCTCATTCCTACCGCTGGAATATGTTGGTGCAAAGTGTTGTCATTGCTTGGCGTCTGTCTTTCCCATACAAGCTCCCAAGGGCACAGATCCAGAATCGTGCACTCTCCCATCCCAACAACTCCCACAGCGTCTGGTGGGTAATCATTTAATGAATGCTAGTTGAAGGACTGCAGGGTAGATAGTTCTTTGTTGTTCAGTTATTAACAGCTTGTTGATGGTATTCTTTGTGGTGTATTTCGAGTCTTGCTTCCTGTGGCTCTCTTTTCTCCCTAAGATAAATAATGAAGGCAGACTTCTCACCTTGCAAAAGGTTAGCTCTGTTTCTAAAGCCATTTTGTGGGCTTTTTTGAGAGGCTGGAAATGTCTCCTACGTCCCTGGGGAAGATGGTAGGTGAGGGGTTGGCAAATGTTGCCGCAAACCAAAAGGACTTGCCCTTGAAGTGAAGTGAAAAGGGCATTGTGTCCCTTCTCTTTTAATTCCAATCTCTGTCATTGTCATTTGTCTGGCAGGGAACTGTGCAGGTTGGGAAAGCTTGATATCCCCCACCCTGCTCTGAACTCCTTGCAACCAGATCTGGTCTGTGATTTTCCCTCTTTGGCTGCTCCTGCTTAAATGTTCTTGAAACAACCTTTTTGAATATGGAAAAAGGCTTTAGCAGGGTCCCAGCAGCTAGCAGGTGACAACCGTTATACTGACTTGTGCTGTGCTGATTTTAGGGAAGTATTTTTTTTTAAAGCCTGACAAGAAGTGGCTGCTTTCTCAGGTGGTGCTATTGTAGAAACATTATAAACAATGTCTACTTGTGGAGCTAATACGACTTCTTTGGCTCACGTCTCTACAGAAATTGCTCACAGGCTGATGGCCTGGTTAATGCTCTTCCTTGTTCCAATCCATCTGATTATTCTAATGCGCATCAGCCATGATTCCTTGTTTGATAAAGCCCCAACGGTTAAGGGGAAGTATTTGTCATCTCAGCACCTGGTTTCAGGAACAAAGTACTCACCTCCCCGGCCACGTAAGCCATTTCAAAATAACCTTTGTTCAGGGATCAGAGAGGGCTGAGTGCTGCTGGGACTGTCCTACAAGCTAGCTGGGCTGGCGGGGGTGGGGATTTCAGGTGAGTAGGACTTTCAGGGTTGCCATGGAGACCATCAATCATTTGAGGAAACCTGCTGGGAGGGGGTGGGGTTAAAAACCACGAGAAAATTCATCCAGCTTTTACTAATTTGTTAGGCTCACAGGCTTGATTTTGAAAACAGAGGGAAAGCTAAACCTTGTAACTTCCTCTAAGAAATGCAGCAAATTTATGCATCAGGGGCCTCACCATTCTTTAGGGGCCCTCAGAGCCTAATGCTAATTTTGTGTGTATGTGTTGGTGTGGGGGGTGTTGCTCTTTTCCTTTCCGTTTTGGCCTATCTGGCCCTTATACACACCTTGTGGGCTATAGTGGTTCCTGGCTGCCCTGGGGAATCCTATTCTCAGCTTTTCTGTTTAGAAGCCTAGTAGCGGGTCACTCCAGTCTTAGGTATTACCAAAGTGATGATGATGGTCTCCTTTGCTGATGATCCACTGTGTGCCAAAAGCTTTCCAACTTACCATCTCTTTGAATTCTTATGAAATTTTTTTTTTTTTTTTGAGTTGGAGTCTCACTCTGTCGCCCAGACTGGAGTGCAGTGGCCGCTCCCGGCCACTGCAGCCTCGACCTGCTGGGCTCCTGCAGTCCTTCCGCCTCAGCCTTCTGAGTAGCCGGAATTACAGGCATGCGCTACCACGCCCGGCTGATATTTTGATTTATTGTAGAGATGAGGTCTTGCCAAGTTGCCCAGGTGGGTCTCGAACCCGCAGGCTCAGGCAATCCACTCACCTCAGCCTCCCAAAGTCACAGGATTACAGGCTGAGCCACCGAGCCCGACTTCTTATGAAATTTTATAAGGTAGATGTCGTTAACCCTATTTTACAGATGAGGAAGCAAAGGGCCAAATAATTGAAACAAAGTCAAAGAGTTAATAACGGTCAGAGCAGCGATTCCACCTAACTGGTGGTGAATCTCATATTCCGTACATCACAGCATCCTCTCAAGGGATGTACAAAGGGGCTTGCTCTGTGGTATTCCTAGCAGACAGTCACTCAGTGGATTGCTTCTTTGGTAGCTCCCATGGCCCTCTTGGGGCCATGTCCTTGTCTGCCCCTCATCTCAGCACTCTGTAGATTTCATCAGTTGTTCCTTTCCTTAAGAGAAACAACCAGGCCGGGCTTGGTAGCTCAGCCTGTAATCCCGCGCTTTGGGAGGCCGAGGTGAGTGAATTGCCTGAGCCCGCGGGTTCGAGACCCGCCTGGGCAACTTGGCGAGACCCCATCTCTACAATAAATCAAAAAATTAGCTGGGTGTGGTAGCGCGCGCCTGTAGCTCCAGCTACTTGGAAGGCTGAGGCGGAAGGATGGCTGGAGCCCAACAGGTCGAGGC
>NW_007252255.1:1597831-1615855 GCF_000164805.1 Carlito syrichta | reverse complement strand
AAAAAAAAAAAAAAAAAAAAAAAAAAAAAGAGAGAGAAACAACCAGGACTGTCTCCCCTGAAAACACAGATGAGAGGCTGTGGGGAGGATGTGTTGGCCTCAGGTGTTGGCCACCCTGGGCACTGCCAATGACCAAGGCCATCATTGGTTTAATCGATTGACACTGGAGTGGGAGAAGAGTTTCCAGTCTGAAGCACCAGAATCCGTCTTTGCAACGTGGCTTACAACAGAGCCACCATATACAGAAATGTACTTTGGTTGTATTTCGGGATGATCAAAAGGTTTGTAAGTCTAGAAAATCAGGTGCTGCCATTTGACCACATTTGAGAATTCTGTAGTGCCTTGTGGGTGTGTCCAGTTGTCCTGGGGAAGTGACCAAAGCCAACATGGTGCCATTACACCTCATTAAGCTTGGCTTTCTTGACATGTGCTTCTTTTTTCTTTTCTGTGGGGAAGCCTCCATAGACAGGCTGGTGCCAGCCAGGGTCTAGGTACCCCTTTCCCTGCCTACTTGTCTTCTTAGGCTCTTACCAAGGATTTAGGGCTGCCTATGTCCCTGGAGAAGGACTGTCTTCCAAAAGCTGAAAAGCCAGAGTCCTCCTGGTCCATCATCTTATGACCACACCTATAGCCTTAGAGTGAGTGCCCCTTATCTTTTAGAACTACAAACCACCCTGGGAGGAGGGACAATGGCAGTGGTGGGCACCAGACAGACTTGGCTTAACCAGGATCAGCAGGGGATCCACATCTGCGAAATGGGGAAAGGTCTGTCCACGTTGCGAGGGTAAGGAACAATGCATGTTTGGCACTTGCCACCAAGTAGATAGTCCATAAGTGGTCACTAATATTATATAAAAACAATTGTATGGCATAAATCCAATCTTATAGGACTTTCTAAGTGCATTAAAATTGGCAGAGTTTGGCTCTGATATTCCCTTCCTCCTTGCCTCAACCAGGAAGTATCTCCCCTTTGTTCCTTCCTGCAGGTCTGGGCTTGTCTGACCATGGAATTCAATACCCTTGTAATTGTGATTAGAATATAGACTGTGTCTTATCTGCCTACTAGTTTGAGGCTCACAGAGGTTAAGGGCTCTGAACCATAAGCTAGTCAGTGATGGAGCTGGGCTTCTAATGCTGACCCATCCTCTTAATCCCAGCAGAATGGGACAAACACAGCATTAGGGGCAAGTTTTAGAAACTGGCATGAGGACTCTCTCTTGCTTATGTTTGGAGGTGGGTCTGTGCTGCCCCAAATTGGACCCAGGGAATAGGACAGGCCTTCTGGTCTCTACACACAGCATATTTTGTAGGGACCTACCAACTTGCCATTTCCCAATCAGGGGAGGATTTAGAAACATCCCCCAGCTATATGGGTGTGGAAACTCCCGATAGAGCACAGCCCTGGAGAGGAAGTGCTCGGAGGTGCTGGGCCAGCAGGAAGTGGGAGCTGTTTCTAGCACAGAGGATGTGGCTCAAGACAAGGTATGAGAAATGAAAGTCAAGAAAGAAGTAGAAGTGGGATCCCGAGGTGCCTCGAGCACAAGGAAGTGGCTTTGTTGGCAAAGGTGGAAGGAGAAAACATTGCGCGGAGCTTTTGGGTGGGCGTGGAAGCCATTTCTCCTCCTGTAACGGCTACACGAGGGAGGTGTTAGAACCTGAAGATAGGACATCTGGTCTATGGAGGTTCTCAGTCAACGTTCAGTGGGGATTACATAGAAACCACCCTTGAGGAGAAATTTAACTTGTGGAGGCAGAGAAGCATTGAGCTCAACGAGGTTTCCTTTACCGACTTGTGCTTGCATTTTAGTCCTCAGCTCTGCAGTGCATGCTGCAGACCTGTAAGCTGTTCCAGGGTGACAACTCTAGGTTTCCTTGGTGTTGAGCGGGTACAGAAAGTCTACCAGGCATTGAGCATGCACAGTGTGCTGGGGTTTACAGATATTAGATCGTCTCAGCCTCATAATAACCCCATGAAGTAGGCAAGCGGTATCACTCACATTTTACAGAGAGGAGGCAGCTGAGAATCACAGTATTTAAGTAACTCATCCAAAAGTAGAGTTCAACTGGCAAGTTGATTTGAACTCAGGTCTTTCTGATGCCAGACTTGAGATTCTTTCTACTGGGTGGCTTGTTCATATACAAGTCTTACTTGGAAAATTTTCTCCCTTGCATATGAACAAGAAACATAATCAGAGGCCATTTTGCGGGGGGGGGGTCAAGGATTCCTTTGAAAATAAGATGAAAGCTACCATACAAGGGGGGACCATAATATAAAAAATTGTATTTATTCTTACATGTTTGATTTTCACCTTCAAAATACTCTGCTTGATGCAATACACCTCTCGAGAGACATTTTCTGCTACTCAGAACAGTATTTGATGCTTTTTAGTGCTTCTGCCGTTTTTTTGTTTCACTTCTTCCACATCGGTAAAATGTTTCCCTTTAAGGACTTTATTCATCCAAGAAAACAAACAAACAAAAAATGTTATTTGGTGTGAGATTGGGTGAATAGGGAGGGTGGGACACAGGGCTCATACTGCTTTCTGTCAAAAACTGCTGAACACTCAGTGTAGTGTGGGTAAGTTCTCTTGTAAATCACGCATCATGAAATAGGCAAACACTTTGAAAGAATGGAAAAAAAAAATTCACTGAAGCCGAATGCAGCCTCTCACAACAATGCTTGCTGGTACACTGATGTTGATGGGTTCCTAGAACACTCACCTGGCAGGAGAAGCCTGTACTACAAGGCACCCACCTGACAAAAAATAATTCCGGATTTTTTTTGGTTCTCCTCTTGTATAAAGAATATATACATACTACAATTTTAGGAGCTTAGGGCCTTCTGAAGTGTATCCATAAACCTTTTAATGTCTGTGGAGCCCAGTTCAAGAGCCCCGGAGGTAAGAAAAAAGGAAACCAGAAGAAGACAGAAAAGAAGGAATTTTTAATGGAAACAGATTTAAAAATTGAATTGTCAGTACAACCTACACACTCTGAATTTGTTGCTTTGAACATAGCACGCTTACATAAACAGGCTTCTATTACCTTATATGATAAATGTTCTTTTGTTTGGGATATATATGTGAAAATGGACAACTTGTTGGAATGTTCTACAGGTAGACATTTTATCCTACCATAAAAGCCGGGAATAACTTCCAACACTATATATATATTTTTTTCTGACCCGATTCTTCTTTATTGCAACCAAGTTATTCCCCCGAGGAAGTGCACCATGCCTAGAGGTACTGCAATACCAGGTTGATGCGTAGAGTAGACAGCGCACGCTCCTATTCCAACTCCCTGCTCCAAAAATCCATTTAATATATTGTCCTCAGAGGATGAATCAAATATTAAACTGATAAGAACAGATACTATACAGAACACTATATTAGAAGGCCTAAACTGTAGCATCACTTCCTTTTCCTTTCCAACTAGGGTGTTTTATCCTCAGGGCAGTCAGAGATATTTTACCCTCATGGCTTAGAAGCCAGGCAGGGGTGACTTCCATGAAATCATCCAGAATCACTTCACAATATTGTTACAGTGATCTTAAGAGAACTTGCGGCTCAGTGGAATACAGTTCTTTGTGTATGTTTTTACTGCCTTTATAATTTATTTTATACTACCTTCTGATCACAGTAAAAGAAAGATGCTCAGGTCCAGGAGGAAGGTAGAACCTGTGACTCTAAGGATGGACCAGAAATAACAGTCATCACTACCCCAAAGACAGGGGGAGTGGCTCCAAGGTGAAGTGGTGTCCCAGTGGGAAGGGCGGGGAACAGAAAGGTCCAGAGGCCTGTGGGAGAGGAAATGGATGGCACAGACCTTGGAGGAAGGGACTCAAAGATTCCTGGGTGCTCCTTGAAGAAGTTCTTGTGTGGACTGAAAGGCAACTTGAAAAGGGAAGAGGGGAAAATGTGGTTTAGTGCCCCAGGCCTCTGTGCGTGTTTGAGAGCATCTTGGGCAGAGGAGGAACTTAGCTGTCAACACATATGAAGTGCCTGCTGAGCACAACTTAGGCCAGGTACTGTGGGAAGTTATAAAGGAGTAGAAGTGAGGTCTCCACTTTCCAGTTACTTCACCGCAGAGTTGATGTGGTTAGGTGCCAAATTTAGCCACCGATTCTTTGGTGCTTTGCCTTGTATTTTCAGACATTTTCCTTTTTGCAGTTGGATTAAAACCTGGGTTGCTCCATCGGGTACCATGTCCACTACTAGGGGAGAGAGTATTATCTGGAAGCCTAAACCTCACCTGCATGCAATTTACTTATGTGGTGAATGCTCACATGGACCCCACAATTCTAAAACAAAAAACAAGAATCAAGCAACAAACAAACCAAAACCTTGGGTTGTAATCTAGTTCAGGCAATGTCACCTGGGAAATCTTGGCTAACTGAATCCCAGAACTTTTTTGGGCCTTAGTTATCTTGCTGGCCAATGGAGCTTCTTCCTGTCACTAAGAAATTGGAAATATCTCATTTGAAGAGTTAAATTGTAATTCAAATCAGAGAAGCAAAATAACCTGGCTAGTTTATGAACACACCTTAACTCCAGCCACATTCAGTGTATAATAGTGTCCAAAGATAGAGTGTGTGTTTCTGAAGAAGAATGAGCCGTCTTGGAAGCAGCAGGAGGGAAGTCAGGGCACAGACACGATGGCCCTCAGTGGCAGGGAGAGCTTCCAGCCTGTAGACAGTTCCCCTCCAGTTGACAATGCTCTGTCATAGAAATGAGTCCACCTGATGTCAGGATACATTGAAATGAAACAATTCTCCCTGTCTCTCTGAGGTCATCAAGCACACTTCTGATTATAGCTTGGCTTCCCAGTGTAATTTGTCTACACGGACCCAATGTTTGGCCACAGGAAGTAATTTCTGGTCCACTTGGTGCTCGTATTTTGTTTTAGCAAAAAAATTAATACATTGGCATTCTGGTTTCTGTACTTGGTTTCCTGTGGGTTGGTTAGCATGAGTCTGCATGGTCTTCTTGCAAAGCCTCTGACCCCCAATGCCCCTTCCACCTTCCACCATCTACACCACTTTCTCTTTTCTCCCAACTGCTGCCTGTGCCCCTCTTCACTGACCATACACAGGACTCAGAGCCAGTTCTAATTCTCAAGGGACGGCTCAGGGTCTTTGCTCAGCCCTTAGAGCTGCATCTTATCCCAGGTTCCTAGTAGGATTTCTGCCCACACAGAGCCAAAGGGCCTGTTGGCACTCAAAAATGCTAATTGAATGAATTAATGACTTAATGACTGGACTTAGGGAGAAATAAAATAGAAGGCAAAGCTCTGTCATAAGGAAGGGAGAGAAGTCCCTATGTGAAGTTCATGGAAGGAGCATTATGCAAGGGTTTCTGGACTGGGTTCCCTCACTGATGCCCTGCTTGGCTGTGAAAATGCCAGCATTGCCCTTGCTCATAAAATGGAACAGATGGAGTTGGGATCTTGGAATCATGGAAGGTACAATGTCACTACGTTTTTAGTATACATGTAACGTTGGTCTTCTCAATACAGTTCACAGAGTTTGAAAAGGTAATCTTGAATATTACATGTAAAGGACCAAATGGAGACAAGATGATTTCAAAGGCAAAGAGTATGATGTGGGATTTGCTCTCCGAATGCAGACTTACTAGAAAGCTGTTGTAATTAAAACAGTGTAGCACCAGGGCAGAAGTAGAAAGTGGATCAATGGAACAGACTGGGAAACCCAGAAATGGACATGGGAAGCTGGCCTAGGGCAGAGGCAGAACTAAAAATTAGCAGGAAACATTTGCCATCTGGGACATTTGGTTATCCAGATGGGAAAAAAGTTAAATTAGATCCCTACCTCACAACATGTAAAGACATCAACTCCATGAGATGAAAGATTTACATGCAAAAGTGGGACTATAGGAAAATATCTTCCAACATTGGGGTGGAAAAGCATCTTAAACAAGATACAATAAGCAAAAGCCATAGAGGCAAGATTCATAAAATTGATAATAAAATTAAAAATTTCTGGACAAGAAAGATAAAGCCAGTCAAATATTAGGGGAAAAAACTTTGCAACAAATATAGCCAATAAAAGACAAGTGCTATAAATATGCAAATAAGAAAACGCTATGACAACTCCCCACAAAGCTCAGCATAGAGTTGCCATATGATTCAGCAATTCCAGTTTTGTGTGTATGCCCAAAAGTACTGAAAGTGGGGACACAAATAGACACATGCACATTGATGTTCGTAGCAGCATTATTCACAAGTGACAAAATGTGGAAACAATCCAGTCGTCCATCGACGGATGAATGAATGAACACAATACGCATTATCCATACAATGGCATACTATTCAGTCATAAGAAGGAAGTTCTGACTCACACTACAACATAGATGAATCTTGATGATATTGTGCTAAGTAAGCCAGTCACAAAATGACAAATATTGCATGAGTCCACACATACGCGGTCCCCAGAGTATAATAGTGAGTGCTTAGGGGTTAGGAGGAGAGAGAAGTGGGAAGATGGTGTTTAATGGGTGCAGAGTTTCAGTTTGGGAAGATGGTGATGATGGTTGCACAAAAATGTGAATGTTCTTATTGCCACTGAACTGTAGGATAAAAGTGGATAAAATGGTACGTTTTATGTTACGTATATTTTACCACAATAAAAAAATAAAGTACTGACACATGCTACAACGTGGCTGAAACTTGAAAATATTATGCGAAATGAAAGAAGCCAGACACAAAGAAACACATATTGTAGGACTTCATTGATATGAAATGTCCAGAATAGGAAAATTTACAGGGACAGAAAATAGATGAGTGTCTGCCTAGGGCTGTGGGGCAATGAAAGGATGAGGCAGCCAGTGACGGCTAAAGTGTCTCTTTCTGGGCTAGTGAAAAGTTTTAAAATTGATTGTGGCAGTGGATGCACAACTATGTGAATATAGTAAAAGCCACTGAATTGTACACTTCAAGTGGGTGAATGGTACAGCATGTGAATTATGTCTCAATAAAGCTGTTGCCAGAATAAAGGTAAAAAAAAGAATATATAAATAACTCTTTCAAAATTAGGAAAGGCATACAACAAAGAGAAAAACGAGTGAGGAATATGATTAGACGATTCTTAGAGGGGGAACCTTGACAGGCCAGTAGATAACTTGAGAGCAAGTTCAACCTCAGGGAAATGCATCAGAGCAGTCATGAGATCCTATCTCACCCCCATCAGAGTGGCAGGAATTCAAGTCTTCTGCTCCCCAGCAATGGGGAAGACAGGAAGCAGCGAGAACTGGCATGCATCACTGAGTGGAAATGTTGGTACAGACTCTTTGGGAAATAATTTGGCAATATTTGGCAATCGTGGAGAGCTGCACACCTTTGACTCAGCTATTCCATGTCTAGGGATATATCCCATGGAATTTCTCATGCCTATGCTGGAGGAATTCCACGCAAAAACATTAAAGTGGTATTGTCATATCAAAAAAATTGGAAACATCCTAAATGTCCATTTCGGGGCAAGGGATGAACACATTGTCACATGATCAAGCAGTAGGATACTATACATCAGTTAAAATATACTGTTTATATACTGTATTAACATGGATGAATCTTTCAAGCAAAACATTGAATAAAGAAAGCTAGTTATTGAAAGGTAAGTAGGACACCCATTTATATAATATTTATAAACCAGCAAAGTCATATTCATATAATTTATAAAGAGAACTTCAACTATATCTTTTTAATTTTTTTTAATTTTTGAGTCAGAGTCTCACTCTGTCACCCAGGCTGGAGTGTAGTGGCATGCTCACGGCCACTGCAGCCTTGACCTACAGGCGATCCTTCTGCCTTCGCCTTCCAAGAAGCTGGAACTACAGGCGTGTGCCACCACGCCCGGCTAATTTTTTAATTTATCATAGAGATGAGGTTTCACCAAGTTGCCCAGACTGGTCTCGAACCTCAGGGCTCAGGCAATCCTCTCACCTCTGCCTCCCAAAGTGCTGGGATTACAGGTGTGAGCCATCACACCCGGCCTGTAGTTTTTGATATATCTTTCTTTCTAAAATGAAAGGTCTGAAACAAATATGTCAAAATGTTAAGAATGATTAAACCTCACAGTGTTGATAGGCTTGTTGTTATATTATTTTACACTTCTCTATGTGTTTGAAATACTTTGTAATTCAAAGTACATTTTAAAGACCTACACAGTGCTCTGTATTTGAGGTCATGTGCATTACACTGAAAAGCTTAGATGCTTCCTTGCATTTCATTAATGGCAACCTAAATGGGCGGTCTGCTTAGCTAAGATAGTAAGCTGCCTCTAGGGATCCAGAATTACCCTCTACAATCAGCCAAACGGCAAACACTTCCCAATGTGAGCAAGTTGAGGGTATATCCTCCATCCTACTCAGCTTTGTGCTCTAGAATAGTGTATCGCATAAACGCTCAGGTGGATGAACTATCACCAAAAACCTTAGGAACTCTTGATCACAGCCTGAAGGACTAACTGAGGCTTAGAGAGAGGAGAATGTCATAACATCTTGGTGGGCTCTGCCTGGTAAATCTCAGAGTTATCATTATAAGGTGTTCCACCTCCGCCCACTGCTTCAGGCTAACATGTAAAGCTACATGTTAATAGGGTCACACTCCGTTGGAAGAGACTACTTCACTGTGTGTGCAGTGGCAGCCAATCTGCGGTATGACTGTTGGGAATTACAAGGAAGCAATGCTCATCAAAATGGTGATGTAAAACTCCATCTGCATCCCTTTCTTAAAAATGGTAATAACTGTATTAAAGAAGGCAGGCATGAGTTTCCCTGGAAAGGCTGAACTGAGATGCTGGGCTTTAGTTGCAAGTGGCAGAAAGAAAGAATGACTGCTTCTGTTTTGCTGATGCCATTCTTTTCCTGCTGTGAGCAATGGGTAAATTGTTAACAGAAATGAGGAACAAGACAGTTTTGCAGAGAGCATTACCTGTGTGTGTGTGTGTGTGTGTGTGTGTGTGTGTGTGTGTGTGTGCGTGTGTTCATGTGTACATATGTTAAGAGAGAGAGGTAGCTTCCCTCTTCAGACTGAATTATTTGATTGTGCCCACATGTGTAAATCGATGCTCAACGCACTGTCAATGAACCCATGGCCATGCCATTTCTGATTCACCAGAATATATCAGGCACAGTCTCAACCAAGTGCCAAGTACCATGGGAAGCTTGCAGTTCCCTTTAATTGAAACCATTGCTCTCCTTTCCTCTGTCAAGGAAGGCATGTAGCAATCACTACCTTAACAGCTGAGATCCTGGCAGAAGATTACAAAGTGCTGACGGCTTCTCAAATGTGTTTGCTTGGCCTTCAAGTGATGACTGAGAATATATTCATTAATGCAGAAAATCTGAAAATAGTTCCTAACTAGTTTAGTGTAAAAGAATGTGATAATATTTTAATCTGAACTTTATGGAAAAATTTGCTTTCATTGGAGTAATTAAGGTTAGCGAAAGGTTTGATAATTATTTATTGAGTATGTAATAATAATAGCGCATGAGCTGAATAATTAAACACACTGTGGATGCAGTAGGGACTTTGTCTTTTCAGTTCACTGGAGGTTGGGTCCTCTTTCCATAATGTCTATAGTACTGAACAATAAAATTTGTTCCACATTGAAATTGAAATGCCCAAGTATTCACCCCACGTGTATTAGAAAACCTACTAAGGTAGAACATTTACTTTCTCTTGAAATGCTGTTGGGAAAATATTTTCTTTCAATTGGTCTTGCAGGGGCTTCAGAAATACCCCCAGTGCTGCAAAAACTCTATTAAGAATGCTTTTCCTGTCTTTCAGTTCTTACCAGTTGGGAGAGAGATACTCTTAATGCAAAATAGAAAGCATAATTTACTTTTTAATTTTAATATACTTTATGTAGAATATTTCTTTTATGGCCAGGTATGGTGGCTTATACTTATAATCCCAGAACTTTGGGAGGTAGAGGCAGGAGATTAAAACTAGCCTAGGAAACATAGTGAGACCTCGTTTCAAAAAAAAAAAGCCTTTACAAAACATCTCATCCCTAAGATAAATGGTTTAGTAGGATTTTGACTCTCAGTGACCTTGTGGAAGATTTTTCCTCTTTGAATGTCACATGTTGGACAGCTGTCAAAGGGTAGGTGGGGGCTGACGGTAGAAGGAGTGTGCCTGGCCTGTGACTCAGCTTGGGGTCCATTTACAAGGAGCAAAGTGCAGCAGTTAGTCACATTCTGGCCCCAAGGGTCAAGACCCGTGTGCATACTGCTTCAAATGGTAGAATCAGTGTCAGAAATCCATCGAAAAGTCATAATGTGTGACTGGATTGAAAAATTGGGGTTAAAAATTCAGAGCTCTGTCTTTAGCTCATTCTTTGACCTTAGCAGTTAACATTAATTTCCCTCCTAAGTAGGTGGTTTAAATGCAGCTTATCAGAAGATTTTCTTTTTTTTTTTTTAGTCTCTGTGGTTCCTTTTTATGCAGTCTTCTTTCTTTTCTTTTTTTTTAACTTCTTTTTTTCCCCACTTAGTGCTTAAAAAAGGCATGACTTTGAGAAAATAGTCATCTCTCTGGGATTCATCGCTGAAGTCATCAGAAGTTGCAGGAATTCGGGAGCAGGCGAGAGGTAGCCTCTGCTTGTAACAGAGTTGGAGCTCCTAGTCCCACAGGGTGGCCATGCCACGGTGAGGTCGACGTGTGATATGTCACCACAACTTTGGCGTGGATGTCCTTGGCTGTCCCTCCTGGCATCCTGAGCAGACTTCACATGATGACACATCCTTCAGGGGATCTGGGACTCGGCTGCTCTGGGGCCCACTGGGGTCTTCTTCCTGCCTCCTGGGCCCCTCCTGTTTCTTTGTGAAGATCGAACACTTTGGGGTTCTTCTTTCTTGAAGTTCTGTCCTCCTTTGGCTCCCTGACCTCTCTCACAGCGTTGCTCCTCTCTGCCTGTTCCTCCTCCTCCTCCAGCCTCCTGAGCAGGGAGGTCCTGTCCAGTTCCGTCCTCAGCTGACTTCTCTCATGTTCCACATTTCTCCCCCTGGATTCCGTCCACACTCTATGTGTCAGTTTTTATTTCTATGCAGTGCTCTTCTCCCTCCCTACCAGCAGCCCACATTTCTGTTTCCCACTGGATTTTTCCATCAAGATGCCCTGGCAGCCCCAGAGCCCAAGTCCCCTCTCCCCTTGTCTTCACCACCACCCTCCCCACCCTGCCTGCATTCTCAGAACACCGATTCCTGTGGGGTTTTCCTGTTTCTTTCTCTCACATCTGTCCCCTCCTGTCTGTTCTTCCACTAGCTATCTTGCCAGCACAGCCTGAGTCCTCTGTGGCAGCTTCAAAGCAGGTCCCTGATTTCCATCTCAGCCTTCTCCAATCTATCCTGACTACTGCAGCTTTCACGGGGTCGCCAGAACAAGAGCCCCCCTCCCTTCCTGCCTGGATTTTGAGAGGGTTAAGAGATAAAGCAGTGAGTAAAGATGGAGGTGTCTTTATTCCTGACAGATGCCATGTTTGCAGATATGACTGCACGTGGAGGCTGAGTGGATGGCTGGACTGACCTCATATCAGGCTGACTTAGCCATCCAAACTTTGTAGCACTTGCCTGAGGCAGGCGTATGCCATTGGAGGGGTTGCACAAGTATGAATGCCGGGGCATGTTTATACCCAATGGAGGGGCTGACCCAGGTATGATTGCCTGGGGCAGGTATACACCAGATGAAAGGGCTGGTCTAGGTATGACAGCCTGGGGCAGGTGTATACACAATGGAGGGACTGACCCAGGTATGACTGCCCAGGGCAGCCAGATACCCCATGGCAGGGCTGGCCCTGGTATGACTGCCTGGGGCAGGTATACACCAGATCAAAGGGCTGGCCTAGGTTTGACTGCCTGGGGCAGTTGTACATCCGATGTAAGTGCTTGCTCTAGTATAACTACCTGGAACAGGTGTACACCTGATGGAGGGGCTGGCCCAGGTATGACCACCTGGGCAGGTGTGCTCCCGAGGGAGGAACTGGCCCTGATATGATGGCCTGACCCAGGATGGCTAACAGCCAAGCGCAGCAGCAGAGAACTCATTTTCTTCACCAACATGTTCACTCCAGAGAGGAAAAAGATGAGCAGTGCTGAACCAAGCTTGCCCAGCCATGCATCCTAAAATACCAACTGGATGGGCACTCTCTGTCCCCAGGTGGGAGGTAAGAGAGGCTCCTGGAAGGAAGCACTGGAAGAGAGAAGAAGCGTTTCTTGCCCTAGGAGAACAGACTAAGTTCATGAAGTCTGAGTGCTGACATTGTTGATCTCCTGCTCAGGTACATTCAAACCTTTCACTTTTGCCCCCCCCAATTTTATTCTCCCAAAGATAATGACCTCCAAAGCTCCATTTTGTCTAGATTAGACAAAGGTCAGTACAAGCCAGGTGTGGTGGCTCACACCTGTAATCCTAGCACTTTGGAGGTAGAGGCAGGAGGGTTGCTTGAACCCAGGAGTTCGAGACCAGCCTAGGCAACATAGCAAAACCTTGTCTCTACAAAAAACAAACAAACAAAAAAACTAACCAGGCATGGTGGCGTGCCCCTGTAGTTCCAGATACTTGGGAGTTTGAGGTGGAAGGATTGCCTGCACCTAGAAGGTCAAGGCTGCTATTCCAGCCTGAGTGACAGAGAGACCCTGACTCAAAAAATAAAAAATAATAAAAATAAAAAAGTCAACACAACTTGTCTTGAGCTCCTCCTTCTTTGTCTACATTTAAATTAGAACCATTGAAAAATCAACAGAAGCCAGGCTCGGTGGCCCAGCCTGTAATCCCTTGCCTTTGGGAGGCTGAGGTGAGTGGAATGCCTGAGCCCTCGGGTTTGAGATCCGCCTGGGCAACTTGGCGAGACCTCATCTCTACAATAAATCAAAAAATCAGCCAGGCATGGTAGCACATGCCTGTAGTTCCAGCTACTCAGAAGGCTGAGGTGGAAGGATCACCGTAGCCCAGCAGGTCGAGGCTGCGGTGGTCAGGGGCGGCCACTGCACTCCAGTCTGGGTGACAGAGTGAGACTCCAACTCAAAAAAAAAAAAAAAAAAAAAAAGAATCAACAGAGACTTCAAATTCAACTGCCACAGCAATCACTGTAACAGCAATTCTCAATACCAAGCTCCCACTGTGGGCCAAAGAGGAGTACTGGGTGCTATAGACAGGCAATCGCATTCTCAAGTATCAGAAAACCTAAGCTGCCTGACTTGAGCCGTAGGGAATTTAACGAGTCACATAATAAAACAGTTTTTTAGAGCCAGCTCCCTCTATCCAGGTTCAAAGAAGGTCACCATAAGGGATATCTATATTGCCACTGCTTTCTTTCCTTGGTCCGTGGGTGCATTTTCAGATCCCAAGTAGTCAATATTATACACAGCAGTGACAAACCCAACATCTTCCATCAGATAGCACCCAGTAGTGACAAACTTAGCATCCTCTCTAGGAAGGCACAAAGCAGTGATATGATCATGCCAACCACCCAGTAATGACAACCCAGCACACTCTTTCATTATCATCTTGAAAGAAAGAGCCAAGTTGTCTTTTCTAGTCATCAAATAGTCCTCGCTTTATCTAACTGACCCTGGTGGGCCTGAGCTGTGCCATAGGCCCATCTGTAGAACGGCTGCTGTACCAGTTAGTTTAACTCCACCCCCTGGTTGCTTGGTGAGTGATTCACAGGGTGAGGGGAATGATCCTGGAGTTCCTGTTTGCTGTAAGAAGTGGATGTGTGTGTGTCAGGGGAGCTGTGAGAAGCCTCAAAGCCCCACCCCCTACAGCAACTCTAATGTGCAAGGGATCCTCAGGAGAGCTAGTTCCAATGCAGATTCTCACCCAGCAGGCCTCAAGTGGGACCTGAGATCCAGGTTTGTAAAAAGCTCCTAGGCGGTGCCCATGACACAGACCACACACTTCAAGTAACCTGAGACCAATTCTGGTGCCTGAGACCAATTCGTAGATGACAGAGCCAAGGCTTGAATTCCCTGTGATGGATTCCATGATCTGGTTGCTTCCTGCCACTACCTCCATTTCTGTGATCACTGCCCTGTTCTTCCTTCAGGAAGATTCTCCTTTTCCTCTGAACCCCACTAGCATTTTGTATCTCTTTTATAGCACTTGTGTTCCATATCTTATTCTAATTATTTAGCTAAGTAGTATGATGTATTGCACATAATACTCATTGCTTGCTTTTTTTTCTCCCTTGATCTTCTCGAGTAGATTTTTTTTTTTTGAGTTGGGATCTCACTCCATCACACAGGCTGGAGTACAGTGGCACACACACTCACAGTCACCCCAGCGTTGACATGCTGGGTTCTGGCGATCCTTCTACCTCAGCCTTCCAAGTTGCTGGAGTTACAGGAGTGCTTTACTATGCCCCACTAATTTTTGATTTTTTATTGTAGAGACGAGGTCTTGTCAAGTTGCCTGGGCTGGTATCAAACCTGCGGGCTTAGACAATCCACTCACCTTGGCTTCCCAACGTGCTGGGATTACAGGCTGAAGCACCAAGCCCGGCCTCAAGTAGATTCTTATATCAAGATGCTACTATCTTTCAGAAGTAGCAGGGGTCAAGGTCAAATCTCTTCCCCAGTTACTGACAGCAATCTTATCTGCCAACTCTTCCGCAGATTCCTGTCTCTGGTCACAAAGGAACTGCCTTAGAGACTGACCATAGATGGAAAGATTGAATCAAGCACCTGGTAAAGACATTTGCGTTCCTCCTAGTGGTCAGCACTACACCTGGTCCTCTTGGGCAGGACCCAGAAAAAGCAAAAGGCATGAAGACACTGGCCCTACCCACTACAATCCTCTTGGGGAGATCAGAATAACCCACAAGAAACCATGGTGAATAAGATGAGAGAGACTTATAATTAAATGCTAATTTGAATGACTGGAAGTGATGTTGGATTCAGAAGTGGAAGGAATTTGAGAGGGCTGAACATGCAAGAAAGATGCCACAGAGAAGGTGAGACGTGAATTAGGTTTTGAAAGATGAACAGGATTTTGAGGGGGAGCAGAGGTCATTTTAGGCTAGGGAAACAAATAACTCAAACACTGCCTTCTTCATGTTGAAAAGACAGAGCATCTCTGTGGCGTTGTTTGTGTTGGGCATGCTGACAACATGGTAGGTAATCTTCAACACTGCCAGAGTGACTTGATATTTATTCAGACTTTAAAATAAATTGGCCTATGACATCAGTTGTAAGGAATCTTATTTGGACAGTGACTGGTTCTTTTGCTAGTTAAAGAAATCTTAGGGCTCATTTTCCTTACCTTTAGTGGAAGAGGATCAGTCAGTGAATAATACCAATAGGCATTGACTGGGTTCTGGGGAACATGGGGTGGGGGTTGGGGAGAAAAGGAAAAGTGATCAGTAAGAAACAGACACATGCCTTAAACTTATGAGTAAGGAAAATAATGATTCTGGGTGACGCCCGAATCCTCACTGCTAATGGGAAACGGATTTTTGAATGGGTAAAGGCTGCTCCTAAGGTTGACCCGCCTACTTTGTGGGATGCGTGGGAGTCGATATTTGCCTGTCCCCCTGACATTAAAAAAAAAAAAAGAAAATAAAAGAAACAGACATGCATGGGTTTGGGAGTAGAGCAGGGCAGCCCTGTCCTCAAATTCCTGGGTATCAGGAAAGTGTCAGTGAGGCAGTCGGGTTTAGGCAATTTCACAGAAACTGGGGGCTTTTTGCAGGATTTAAAGAAAGGTGGACAGTTTGCAATAAAGGAGGAGTCTGTGGCTGATCCCTAAGTTGGGGTATGAGAAATGGTGTGGGAGAGTGGCAGAGGGCCAGGAAATGAGGCCAGAAGCACAGAGCAAGACCTGGAGGGTGTGTCCCCGCTGGCTTTGCCCAGGCCATCTTCAGTTCTCCATAGAGTTCTCAAGCATCTGGGTGAAGGAAGGAAAATTATGGTAGAGTTTCTTCCTAAGTGTATTCAGCAGACAGGGTTTTATTTTATTGTTTAAAACTGCCTTTTCTTTTATTAAATGATGATGATGATCCCTCAAAAATAGATTTTCTTGAAAAAACTGCAAATTAGAAACTCCAGATAGGCCTCAGATTTTTTTTTTTTTTTTTTTTAATTCGGTGGTCTACAATGCCTAAAGTCAGGGAACCCACTGCTGGCCCAAGAACACAGAGAAAAAAGGACAGACAGGAAGATACAATTGGTGGTGGCCTTTTTTTCTTTAATTATTTATTCAGTGCTTGCTGACCTTGAAGCAGGCACCCTTTGCTTAATTTGAGCCACTGCGGACTTGTGAGTAGATTGGGAACAAATGGTGCTATTCTTTGGGACTCTTGAAGCTGTGTGTGTTGGCTTCAGAGGAAGCTGGCCAGTGCCGGGGTACCTTCCTGGAGATGATCAGTTCAGGTTTATGTCATGAGTAGGGTTCCTCAGGATAAGCAAGGGGCAGGGGAAGGGGAGAACCCGGAACCAGAACAAACAGATGAGCCCTTAGGGAACATCCAGAGTGAAGAGGAGAATCACAGCAGAGGCTTCTTTAGCATATGAGGGTCCAACAATCAGTGCTTACTGAGTACCTCGCATGAGCCAGACACTGTTCTAGATGGGCCCAGGCTACTGAATAACAATGCTTATTTCATCAAAATAAGCAGGGTTTAAAGGACCGAATGAAATCAAGAATCAGTCCAAAGTCATTATTTATTTTTGATTGCTTTGGGGAATCAGTTGCTGAGTGACTGATTTTGGTGAATTTGGTGGCCAGATACACATGTGTGTATTCGAAGTGGTGGCAGGAAACTTACACGGCCAGCATGGTGGGGGTGGGCGGACATGGGATTTCTCACGTGGAAGAGAACAACCAGGGGGGTTAGGAGAGCCAGACAGAAGCTTGAAGATTCACTCTAGCTTTTGAAAATTCAATTTGCAGAGTTGATGTGTTTTATGTCCTGATGCCAGTTATTGTGTAACTAATTGCAAAATTCTGCCTGGTCAAGTCAGTGTGTTTTGCAGTTGTGGCTCAGGTGGTGAGGTGGGCGGGATTAGTACACAAATGTTTAAAGCCTGGAGGCTTGAGTTTGAATCCTGGCACCATCTCAGTTCGAACTCTGTTGTGCCAGCTTACGGGAGCGGGTCTGGTCATAGACTGTAACTGGAGCAGGGCTTGACAGGCCAGCCAGGATGTGTGGTCTGGGCGGGCATCCCACCTTGTCTGGCTGGGCAAGTGCAAGAACATGAGCACTTGAAGTTCAAGTACTCCCCCAATCCACTGCGAATTAGTAATAGTGAGAGGAAGGCAATAATCCTCATTTCAGTATGAAATATGTCCTAACCACAAAATTAACCCACAAAGACAGAGGCTCAGGCCAGGCAAATGAATGCATGTTAGTATCTCACATACTCCCTCAAGACTAGCCACCCCATTCCCAAGTGGAATAAAAAACATGTAGAAAGAAAAAAAATAATCTACTAAAATCTTCTCTCTAGCCCTTCGACTTGCTTGTGTGTCACATTTAAAATGCATTCATTCTCTTGGTTGGAAATTAGGATTTTCAAATGATACACACAAAAATCAATGGGGAGATAAAAACTGCAATAGTAGGGCAAGGAAATCTGGGAGTTCAAAGAAATGCTATAGAAACCGGGTAGAAAATTCGAGGTCTTTTCCTGTATTGTACCATAGCACTTATTTTTGAGGTTGGTTATATATTTATTATTCAACATTATTTAACACCTGGAAACTTGATTTGGTCAGAGGGCAGACTGTGGGATGGGGGCGGGGGTGAGAATCATTCACAGATCTTAAATGGAATTGAACCTGCTTGCTTATATCAACAAGGTAACAAGAAAAAAGAAAACCAGCCCAACAGAAAAGGGCCGGAAACCCAGTGGGATCCTAAGTATAGTGCAATAGGTAATAAAGGCTAAGTATGTCTAGCAAGTAAAAGCCAGAAGACAAGCACCGGGCAGGCTGCACCTGTTTTCCTTATCTAACCCTTTAAGAATGCTATCGCTGGATCCTGTTTGTCCACACCCCCAGGGGCGG
>NW_007252255.1:1596748-1597140 GCF_000164805.1 Carlito syrichta | reverse complement strand
CCCCACCCCAGGAGCCGGGCAGGTGCAGGTGCGTGGCGCGCTCCGCCCAGGGCTGTTGACGCAGGTGACCGACCCGGGTCTAAGAATCCGATCAGTCCAGAGCCAGCATTCTAGGGCCCCGGGGGACGGAGTTCTTGGAAACTTCGATGGCTGCGCGGACTCAGTTTCCCCTCTGGAGGGAGTCCAGGCGGCGCGGCCTGGGACGGGGAAAGACAGCGGTAGTGGGCGCGGCTGCTGCTGGGTCTGGCCAGGAAGCGGCTGTCGGGCTTCCAGGGCTCCCGGCCGGCACCACCGCCCGCAGTCCGGGCGTGTGCCCTCTGCGTTCTCCCTGCCCGGTCTGGTGACAGCCACAAAACATCTCCTGTGATAGAATTTTTTTTTTTTTTTTTTTT
>NW_007252255.1:1595546-1596487 GCF_000164805.1 Carlito syrichta | reverse complement strand
TGGAGTGCAGTGGCCGCTCCCGGCCACCGCAGCCTCGACCTGCTGGGCTCCGGCGATCCTTCCGCCTCAGCCTTCCAAGTATTCAGAATTACAGGCACGCACTACCATGCCCGGCTGATTGTTTGCTTTATTGTAGAGATGAGGTCTCGCTGCCAGGCAGGTCTCGAACCGCAGGCTCAGGCAATCCACTCACCTCAGCCTCCCAAAGGCGCGGGATTATAGGCTGAGCCACCGAGCCCAGATATCCCCCTTGGCCCTAGGAGGCAGCTTGCCCATTGCCCATCTCCAAATTAGGCCACCAAAATGAGCCATGAAATAGCCGTGGTCAAGGTCGCAGTCTGGGGTGAGAGCACTCAGCTGGGTCTATGATCAGCATCCTCGAGGCCTCCACAGAGGGACTGGTCAGCTCTGGCCAGACTCTGCGCTTTGGAAGATCACCCCGGACTGGCTAGAGACCTGCCTTACAAAGAACACGAGCCTTCTCCGTGGCATCGCCCTCCCACCCCGTCCCCCTCTGCCGTGAGGATGCAGACCCAAGTGGGATGGTGGGGATGAGGGGAGGGGCGAGGTAGGTAGCGGTGGGGGCAGTGTCCATGCCGTGAGAGGCAGGGAGAAGCCAGCCAGCCAGGCTTTGGGTGAATCCTGCAGATGGGCCCGCGTGGGAGATCCTGCGAAGGACTTGGCCTGGGGGGATGGGGCGGGGGGAGCAGGGCGGTTTAGTTTCTGAGACCAGACTGCTTTCATTTCTTGGTTGCCTTCATCAAGATACCTCATTCTTTAACATTTCCTGCCCAGAAACTGTGAACCACGTTCGTATTGCTGAGTGTATGCTGTGCTCTAGGAAGGCATGTTTTCGAGAGGCCCTTCTGTCCCCTCTCCTGTGGTAAACCGTGAATGGGCTCAATGGCGACATGGCATTTCTGCCCAGCCGTTCTCCCCTC
>NW_007252255.1:1585695-1595222 GCF_000164805.1 Carlito syrichta | reverse complement strand
CCCCACCCCGGGCCCCAGGGAGGTCAGAGAATCAGCAGAATCTGTGATGGGGATGGGGTGGCTTCTGCCTAGCTCCAAACCTTCCCAGCAGACCGGCACTGTTGCCTAAATGCTTCTGTCAGTTGCCCGAGCGAGTAGGTCTGAGCACATCTTCATGAGCCTCTCATCACTGTGGTCAACATTAAGAGCCTTCCATCGGCGGTGTCAGTTATGTGGTATTTAGTATCTGGGTCAAGATGAAAACAAAAGTTTTTCTGTTAGAAGTTTTCTTACAAGTCATTTGTGAAAACATACTTTTTGATATTCAATGAGAATGTTGAACTATTTGCTGATGATTGGAATGGGGGGATAGTTCCCGTGGAGCTTATGAAATCTCCTTTTCTTCTTTGAGCAGACACATCTGCTCTGATCTTAGGTGGCATCATCTCCCTTTCTGTCGCGATGACCTGTCTGTGTGTGTGTTCCAAACAGGAGGTAGAGGCAGAGGCTGGGACTTCTCCCAGCCTGGTGTCTTTCCTGCGTCTGTAAAA
Organism: Carlito syrichta; assembly: GCF_000164805.1. Lineage (NCBI taxonomy): Eukaryota > Metazoa > Chordata > Mammalia > Primates > Tarsiidae > Carlito > Carlito syrichta. Next base: position 1,594,692 of record NW_007252255.1, on the reverse strand, counting down.
TGGAGCATCACTGAAGGGGAGCCCACCAATGTGCTATGCCCTTTGGTCATGATGTGGTGGAGGCAAGACAGGAGGCAGCCAGGCCCAGGATCCTCCTTCTACTTGTGCTTTAGTCTCTGATCTGTGGCCTGGGGTCAGCAGGAAACATCCAAGGAACTCCTGTAGGGAGGTGCTGGGCTCCTGGGGACCTTCCCTGGGGATTGGCCCTAAGAAGGACACAAGAGCCATTGACTCTCCTGGGCTCCACAAAGGAAGTGGCTTCTTCCTCCTGCAGTGGCCCCCATTCCTCGGTGGTGCTTGGGCGTCTTGACGCTGGGCACCGTGAGTGCTCGCTTCATGGCCCTCCAGCATGTCTGTGTTGAATGGAGGGAGTGAACCTCAGTGACAAAATGGCATTTCTGCCCTTCTGTTGCCATCTGGGAAAGGGTTGTGGCTCGGGGGAGATTTTATAAAATTTATATTGTGACTGTTAGGCGTCTGAAAGTTCTCTCCCTTCACTTCGGAGCTCTTTCCTCCGAAGTGGAGGAAAGGCATCCAGGGTTGTCCTGCTCCAGAAGCCTCTTCAAAATCAATGTTCAAAAGTGTGGGCCCAGGAGCTAGAGTATCTGGGTTGAAGTCAGGCTTTGCCAATCACTGGCTGTATGACTTAAGATTCTTTGTGCCGGCTGGGCATGGTGGCTCATGCCTATAATCCTAGCACTTTGGGAGGCTGAGGTGGGAGGATTGCCTGAGTCCACGCGTTCAAGAACAACCTGGGCAACTTGGCAAGACCTCATCTCTATAATAAATCAAGAATTAGCCGGGTGTGATGGCACGCGCCTGTAATTCTAACTACTTGGAAGGCTGTGGCGGAAGGATCGCTTGAGCCCAGCAGGTTGAGCTGCTGCACTGTGCCGCTGCACTCCAGCCTGGGCGGCAGGGTAAGACTCCAACTAAAAAAAAAAAAAAAAGATTCTTTGTGCCTCTGTTTCCTCGTCTGTCAACTGGGTATAATAGTTTCGACTTCATAGGGTCTATATAAGGATTGAATGAGTCAGTATGCGTGAAGCACTTAGGAGACTAAGCACTATGTAAATGGGGGCTCATGGCTGTTATATTACTGTTGTATTGTCTGTCTAAGCCATGTATCTTAATTCAGCTATTGGTGAGGGCTTGGAATTTTTTTTTTTTTTTTTTCAAATAGGGAGCATGAGAGAGAGAGAAAGAGAGAGAGAGAGAGAGAAAATATAATCGACCTATTTCACTACTAGACTGAATGCAAACCATTTGCTAATGTATCTTCTGGGGGTTCCCGATTACTTAGTGGATTCATGTTGGCATCACTGGTTAACTTTATGTGAGTTTCTAGGTCCTTAAAAAGTTTGAAATGGTGAGACTTGGGTAGGGTTCTAGAAGAAACTGGATCTGAAATTTGGTGCCATAAACTGTTGACCTTTATAAAATGACGTTTTAGGAGGTTATCAGTCAACACACCTCCAGCTCTTACGAACATGAAAATGAGAAAGAGTGGTGGTTATTTATGTCAGTTTACATCAATATCTGGGAATAGCATGACTTGTCAGAGGGAAATCTCTGGAATACTCAAATGAAGCTGAGGGCTGGGCTTGCTGTGGACTTCTGACAGAGTGAGTGCCAGGCAACAAGTCAGGTTGGGATGTATCCAAACAGGATGCGCAGAGCAGCCCATGAGGCTGCACCTGTTCTCACCCTCTGTGGTTGGAATCATTCTCAGGTGCAAGTCCTGCAGATGTTTTCTGAGATCCTTTCTCCTGGCAATAACTCCAGATCTAGAGCTCTGGGGAGTGGGCTTGGGAGTCTATAAGAATCACTGGAGCGTGTGCTGACTCATCATGACCATCAGGGAAGGTGATGGAAATGCCTGGTCTGCACAGTGTGTATCCTGGACTACGACTCATAGCAGTTGTGCTGCATTCTCAGTCGTGGTTGAAACAAAGTGATCTGAGTTGTTTTTCTAGAAATGGGAAGGCCTGAGTCATTTAAGCCCTTGCCAAATTGCTTTTGTTAGCAATTGTTCACATTTTCTAGATAATCTTATAAATATAGGCTTCTTTCAAACACATCTTTCTCCACGTGGCCTGTTTTTTTTTTTTTGAGTTGGAGTTTCACTCTGTTGCCCACACTGGAGTGCAGTGGCCGTTCCCGGCTACTGCCGCCTCGACCTGCTGGGCTCTGGCGATCCTTCCACCTCACCCTTCCGAATAGCTGGAATTACAGGCACGCGCTACCATGCCCGGCTGATTTTTTGATTTATTGTAGAAATGAGGTCTCGCCAAGTTGTCCAGGTGGGTCTCGAACCTGCGGGCTCAGGCAATCCACTCACCTCAGCCTCCCAAAGCACGGGATTACAGGCTGAGCCACCGAGCCTGGCTTCACGTGGCCTGTTTTATGACCAAAATTATGACCCAGTGTCTTCTCATTGATTCTACGACAGCTGGTCAACCCAGAGTGCTGCCGGCTGGAAATTTCACAATCCTTAAAAAGGATGTTAATGATGGTGCAGAACATTTAAATAATGGCTGCTATTTATTGTGCACCAATTATACACATGTACCTTGCTAAGGGCGTTCATCCTCTAAATGTAATCCTTTTGAGAACACTGCAAACAGATCATGCTCTCTGCCTTATACAGATAGGTAACACAGCTGAATGAGAAGTCATTTTGTGGCAGACCTTAGAGTAAAATACCATTGATGGGCCATTAGTTGACTGCATTCTGCCCCTGGTGGGGCAATGGCTGGTACATATCCTCTAGTGTGCCTTGCCTGTGTAACTGACATTTGGAACCTGGCTGGTTCTGGGAGTGAAGGTGTGGTGGTCAAACAAGTAATGGGATGGCCCCACTGTGATGTTGCACTTTGATCTTGGTGAGGTAGAGGGCATTTGAGTTATTCCTTAACACTTCTTGCCCCTGGATTTCCTGGTGTTCTACATCCTTCCCCCATTTTGGAAAACTAAGCATTCATTGTCACAGGGGAGAGGTAAGGAAGCAGTATCCAGGTAAGGAAGCTCGATTCTTGGCTTTGAAATTTCAAAAGAACTCAGGGTATGAACAATACATTGGAAGAATGCTAGCTCACAGCCAATTTTTGTTTCTTTTTGCCCTGAGATTAAATAACGGTTCTAAAGATTGGAGAAACAGAGACAAGATCTGAAAAAGTGCCCAAGGCTCTGTCTTCATTCACATATCCTGGTCAGTGCTGAGTCCTCTTTTGGAGGAGGTGATGGAGGGTTCTTAACGAAACCCTAGATATGCTTAAGCACTCCTAGATGACAGAAACACCTTGTCATTCTTGGAGTTCCCTGGGTAGAGTCGGGGTAAGGAAATACAGCCTCCCAGGTCCCAGCAGGAGAAATTGTTTCAATGGAGGTTTAAGGGACCAGGCCTGGTGCCACCCCTCATGGATTTCCCTTGTGCTTACTCTCACCCACATGTTGAACAAGTCATAGCACAGAATGTTGGCTTGTAGTCAGAGAGGCCTGGGGGCTGCCACACCTGGAGAGGGGCCATGACTGGGATAGAAGCACGTAGCAGTTACTGGTATGAACTGACCCATAAGACCAGATGGAATGAGAATAATTTTGAGGATATCAAAATATACTGACTGATGGATGACAGTGACCAAGGGCCAGGACCACAGATGTCTCTTCCATTCCCCTCCATACCCTCCCCCCACGATGCTGATCCTTATTGTCCTGGTACTAGGTGCTCCAGAGCTTTGATGCAATTCTCTAAAGGATGAAAGGAGACATTGAGATGATATCAGTCACTGTAAAAATAGATAAACTATGTTTCTTATACACTCAAATCTGTAGACCAAGATTGGTACCTGATGTCTAAGTTAACCAGTGGTAGGTTTGCTCACAGGTAGCAGTGGGAATTAGAGTTCTTGGCCACGGTAGGGATTTTTAGGTGGCATTGGAAATTAGAGTTCTTGGTTATGGTAGGTAGAGGGTTTAGGTGGCATCGGGCATTAGAGTTCTTGGTCATCATAGGGGTTTTAGATAAATCTTCAGTGATGATGCAGCAAGTCTTGGGCTGGGAGTTCAGCAGCCTAGTGTTTCAGTTCTGTCCCTGACCTTTGCTTGTAGCATGGCCTCAATCATGGATTTGCCTCTCTGGGTCTCAGTTTTCTCACTTACAAGTTAATATTGGGTTAAATTATCTCTAATGTCCCTTAGAGTTCCAACTTTGTAAGACCACAAAATTAAAATCTGATCCTAAATTCCTTTCAAAGAGGGAAAGGAAAACACCACATAGACCTCCTTCCCCCTTGTTTATATATTGACAATCCTTTCCTCTCACAATCCTTTCATTTAGATCCTATTTTGCACTTATTTTTTGTGCAGCCCCATAAACAGTCACTTCAAGGGTGTGGACAAGGTGACTTTGTCCCATTCTGTCCTGTGTCTCAATGGTGGTATTTCTCCTAGTTACTGCCTAAGAAGTCTTGATGTTAATGTTGATCTTTGGTTCTCCAATATTCTGTATTCAGTCTTAAAATAGGCACATGCTTTATCATGTGCTGACCTTCTAAGGTGAAGAAATCCCCAATGCCAACGATATTTAAAAATGAAGTCCCAGGAAGATCACAGCATTCTTGACCCTAGTGACAGCCATTAAGTATGCAACCTTACCAGTGTGGACATGTGTCCTTGGATGCCAAGTTTTGAACTTTTAAAAGAACCATGGAACAAGCCAGACCAAAATGGAGAGTCTCGTACATATGTTACTACTCAAACAAGAAACATATTTAAAGCAGAAGTTGCATGATTGCTGGTATTTCATATTTTCACTAATGCCCTAATTGTTGAATACATATATTTATTTCCTTTCGGTGAATGACTGAATAAAGATGCAAAGAGAAATAGTCATCCCTATATATTTTGGGCCTCTTTCTATACCTGTGTTATACAGCTGGCAATCTATAGTTTAAGAGTTCAGTGGCACTATAAGTGACTCTGCGGAAATAGCCTTACTTTTTCTTGTGACAGTGACGTCATCTTCCCTGCCCATTGTAGCATTAAGTGTGCCTCTTTTGTGCTCCCTATGACTCTTAGCTTGCCTTTTGTGTGACATTTCTTACCCTTTTCTACAATTGCTGTTAACTTGTCTACTGACTATTTTTTTTTTTTTTTTTTGAGTTGGAGTCTCACTCCGTTGCCCAGGCTGGAGTACAGTGGCACACTCATGGACACCCCAGCATCGACCTGCTGGGCTCAGGCGATCCTTCTGCTTCAGCCTTCCAAGCAGCCAGAACCACAGGCGCATGCTACCCTGACCAGCTAAGTTCTGATTTTTATTGTAGAGATGAGGTCTTGCCAGGTTGCCCAGGCTGTTCTCGAACTCGTGGGCTCAGGCAATCCCCTCACCTTGGTGTTACTTTCTACACAAGCTTGTGAGCTCATTTGAGGCATGAACTGTCTCATTCATCATTGTAATACCTGTTACTAGCAAAGGGTTGAGTGGATGGAAGGATGATGGGTGGATGAGTGGGTGGGTGGGTGATGGGTGAGGAACAGAGAACATGGGTAGAAGTATGGGCAGAAAACAAGTGACCATTATTGGGCACAATGAACTAATATCAAGTGATGTGTGAAGTTGAAATGGTGCAAATGAGCTGTTTGATGGGTTGGAAACAATCTGTGGAGCAAAAGTATTGCTAATAGCTAGAGTTGTTGACTTGCGCACAAGTTTAAAGACAGTAAAGACAATTTATTACATAAACTACACATTTGTCCGTGATGATGTAAGACATATTTCTCTAATTATTAATTAGATCCATGAAACCACTTAGGAAGTCAAGCTTGGTTCATTTAAAATAGACATTCAGGCGGGGCTCAGTGGCTCAGCCTGTAATCCCAGCACTTTGGGAGGTCAAGGCGAGTGGATTGCATGAGCCTGCGAGTTGGAGACCAGACCTGCAACTCAGAGAGAAGTTGTCTCTACTATAAAATAAAATAAAACAATTAGCTGGGTGAGGTAGTGCGCATCTGAAGTTCTGTCTACTTGGAAGACTGAGGTGGAAGGCTTGCCGTAGCCCAGCAGGTCGACGCTGGGGTGGCCGTGAGTGTGTCACTGTACTCCAGCCTGGCGACAGAGTGAGGCTCTGACTCAAAAAATAAAATAAAATAAAATAAAGCAAAATAAAATAAAATAAGGTCAGTTGTACGAGAGATGTCTAATTTGAAACTGCTATTCTTGTTCCAAAAATAATAATTTAATTATCTTCTAGCAGTTGTTTTCAAACTTAGTTTTACATTAGAGTCACCTGGGAAGTTTAAAAAATTCCTGATGCTCAGACTGTACTCCAGACATTGTCTTGGACCCTTTTGGGAGGGAGCCCAGGCATCAGTAGCTTACAAAGTTTCCCATGTGATTCCAATGTGCATCCTGTGTCATCTTACTGGGGCTATAACACATGCAGGGAAACTGGACACTGTGAATTGCCAGAAGGAATTGGCCCCAATACAGCAAGAATGTGGTTTGATGCTTTCAAATGGATACGTTGAAAAAGTATCTTTAATTAATAGTTATTTAAAAACTCATACACACTAAAAATGCAATGAAAATGCTCTGCAAGGTAATTTCATTGCTCTGAATTAAGTAAAACCATTGTTTTACATGCAACTGAACTAGATCTCATACCCTCATTGAGCTTTTTCCATGCTTAGAAAGGTGAAGGCATTCACAGCACGAGATGGGTGGGCGTGCCACTCACATCAGAAGCTACCGTCTCAGATGCCACAGGTGCAACAGGCCAAATCTTTTAATACCACCTCCACCTCTGGGAATTAAATTCATTCTCAGGGTAAAGGGATTCATAAATCCTGGGCCTGCCTTCCAAACAGCAGTAGGATTTCACCTGGGTGATAAATTACTCCTATCAAAACAGACATCGAGTCTCTCAGGGAAATAATGGGTTCCAGCAGAACAAAGTGTAACGTCTTAAGCTCTTGTGAACGAGGATCAGCAGTGAAAAAGCAAGTCTTGGGAAAGCAATGAGTGTATTTGTTGTTGTTGTTGTTGAACCTCTTTCAACCTCTCCTTAATTATGAGACGCACAGAAGAACAAATGAAAAGAATAAAGTGATCCACTTTAAATGAAAAAAATCCATCATCAAAATGTCCCCCAGAGCACATTGGTTGGAGGGGATAGGCTTGGGGCTGGTGGTGGCAAGGTATGTGGGGTTATCATAGAGAGTCTCACCAGCCAGGCGTAGGCAGGTGGGGCAGTCAGCTGTCAAGGGAGGTGATTTACTGAGGGTGGAGAGACACTCCTTGCCTGAGAACCTTCCTGCCTGCCCACCCTAATTACCTACAGTTCTCTCAAGACTATGGGCGAAGTCAGAGAGTCCCTGGGGTGAAAATGCAAATATTACCTGGAAAGAAAAACCCATTAAACCATTACTAGCTATTAGCAATTTGTCTTAAATCATTTCCCCTAAATAACCAATTGGCCTGGGTAAGAGGACCTAGAAGTAAATGAAAGCGTGGAACTCAGTTCTGATCACTCCTCTTTACCAAGTTCTTGCCTTGCTTGGTATCTTGCCTAGAACTTAGGTCTTGCCAGACAATTGCCTCTTCCTAAACATAGTATGTTTCCAGTTCCATGGTTGTGTACTTGGGTTGGAACTCTCTTATACGAAGGGGGACCCCAAAAACCTGGGATTAATTTATTTAAAATTGTATTTATTCTTACACATTTAAATTTTAACCACCTTCAAAGTACTCTTCATTTGATGCCATACACCTATCAAGACACTTTCTCCACCGCTCAAAACAGTTTTTGAACTCATCAATTTTGATGCCTTTTGGTGCTTCTGCTGTTTTTGGTTTCACCTCTTTCATGTCAGCAAAACATTTCGCTTTGAGGACTTTTTTCATCCAGGGAAACAAACAAAAAGAAAGTCTCTCGGGATGAGATTGGGTGAACAGGGAAGTGGGGGCATGGGCTCATGCTGTTTTTGGTCAAAAACTGCTAAAAACTCAGCATGGTGTGGGTAGGTGTGCTCGTAAGTCACCTATCATGAAATGGGTAAGCACATTAAAAGAATCTCCCCAAAAATTCACTGAAGCTGAATGCAGCTTCTCACAACAATGCTAGCTGGTACACTGAAGCCAATGGGTTCCTAGAATACTTACCTAGCAGGGGAAACCTATACTACAAGGGTCCTACCATCCAAAATAATAATTCCTTATTTGGGGGGGCTCCCCCTTTCGTACTCACCCCCTGGGACCTTGATTTAACTGTTTACCGCCCTAAGAAGCTTTCCTGGATACCCCCAAAAAGATTAACTGCTGCTTTCAGAGCTCATTGTATCATTTCAGAGCACAGGTGTCTCATATTTGTGCATGTATTCATTCAACAAATATTTGTTGAGATCCTACTATGTGCTAGACACTATGCCATGTATCTGGGAAAAAAGAAGAGAGCCAAGACTAGCTCTCCAAGTTTATTCCTTTGAGATGCCCAGATAACGATGCCTTGAGTCAAATTCCAGTTGCACTGTGGGGCCTCAGGGAACCCTGGGTTCTGGTGCTTGTTCCCTGCAGGGTCACGTGGGGGCAGTTTTCCCTCCTGACAAGGTTGGAGTAGATTCTACTTAAAGTTTCCTCTGGTTCTGAAATTCTGTGAACTGTAATCATTTAAAACAGGAGTATTTTTAAAAAATATCATTTGGCTCTTAATTACTAAGTAAAATACTTTTCTTGTAGAAAGTTTCACATATGGTGAATCAAAAAGAAAATAGAGGCCAGGCTCGGTGGCTCAGCCTGTAATGCTGCACTTTGGGAGGCCGAGGTGAGTGGATTGCCTGAGCCCGCAGGTTTGAGACCTGCCTGGGCAACTTGGCAAGACCTCATCTCTACAATAAATCAAAAATCAGCTGGGCGTGGTAGTGCGTGCCTGTAGTTCCAGCTACTTGGAAGGCTGAGGCGGAAGGATTGCCGGAGCTCAGCAGGTCGAGTCTGCGGTG